>NC_021163.2:50743120-50768895 GCF_000331145.2 Cicer arietinum | reverse complement strand
TTTTTTTCAGGCAACATATACTTATAATCGTCAAAAGATAGAAGACGTTCTTTTGATTCAAGTTGTCGGTCTAATCATGGAACAACATCATTAGGAACTATCTAGATGATTTATGAATTAAGTTTGATGCTGTTGTTTTGCATGTTAAATGACTCTATTAATGTTTTAGTTTTTGAATATTAAAACTAAATTATTTATTGTTTTGATTAAATTTAAAGTATGGTTGTTACTTTTGAAATATATTATATAAATGAGGTTTATTTATAATTTTATATTTATGTATTTTAGTTATATGAATAAAGATTTATGAATATTTTTTATTTTAATTAAATTAATGAAAAATAAAAAATAAAATAAAAAATAAAAAAAGCAACAACAAAAAACCATTAAGATTGCGACGGATTGCAACGTCGCAAAAAATAAATAGTGGCATTCGTAACCATCGCAATACCTTCCTAAAAAAAATAGATGATTTAAAACTCTGTTGGAGGCGGTTATAACTGTCGCAAACATTTGCGGCATTTTTTAACCGCCGCAAAATAGTCTCGCGACGCACGAATTTGGGACGGTTGGGGAACCATCGCTAAGATCAAACGACGGTGGTTGTAATCGCCGCATACCCCATTTTTAACTGCCGCAAAATTATTACTTTTTTCGTATAGTGATTTTACCTGAGGATGAATGTCAGATTTAAATAGTGCTGCTGATTGTGGTGTAATATGGTGTATACATTTTAATTTACAATCACTCACTATTGATTTGATTATATGGTGAGAATTTATTTAATGTAATAAAAAGAAAAATATGCCACTACGCCAAAAATGGTATTTTACAGCGCTTTTTTTAAGCCATTTACAACGCTTTTTCAAACAACAAAAAAAAAGCGTTGTAGAGTTCAGCGCTGTAAAATGATACAACAACACTCTTTAAAATAAAAAAGCGTTGTAAATCCCTTCTAAAAACGCGCTGCTTGTTGTACTAGTTTTACAGCGCTTTTTAAAAAAAGCGCTGTAATAGGTGCATTCCTTTATTTCAGTTAGATCTCTTTCTGGGATTATATCAACAATCTCCTTCATGAATCGCAATATATAGGATTCGCAGTCTATGTTGTTAGTTTGACGAGGGCACTATAAAATAAAACATATAAGTCAATAAATATTTGTGCATTGATTGTTAATGAAATTTTAAAGGCATATATTTCAAACCTTTATTAGAATCCATGTGATTTATTTGACTTTTGCTTCGACACTGTAACACCCATCTGAGCTCGAAAAACTTGTAAAGCACTATCAAATAAATGTGATTATTAGTATTAACAAACACATTATATATATATATATATGTGTGTGTGTGTGTGTGTGTGTGTGTGTGTGTAAGAAATAAATGAATAAATGAATACAATACCTGAAGAGTGCGAAGAAATACGTAGGGTTCGTAGGGTTACGGTTTCGTTTAAGAAGGAATAGCGAGAATGCGCAGAAATACGAACGGTTTGTAGGACAGAGTAGGGTTCGCAATGAAAAGAGTAGGTAATAATGTTCGTAGGGATAGTAACAAATATAAAGATGGTTTGCAATGAAGATGGTTAACAATATGGTTCGTAGGGACAGTAGGGTTCCCAATGAGAATGAGAATGACACTGAAGCGTAGTGAAGTTTATGTAATGAAGAGGAAACTGAATGGTTTAATGTTATATATAAAATCCTATTACAGCGTTCTTTAAAAAAAAAATAAGGAGGTCTTTTACAGCGCTCTTTAAAAAAGCGTTGTAATAGACTTTTAAAAAATAAAATAAGGATGTCTTTTACAGCGCTTTTTTAAAGAGCGCTGTAAAAGACCACCTTATTTTATTTTTTAAAGCCTATTACAACGCTTTTTTAAAGAGCGCTGTAAAAGACCACCTTATTTTATTTTTTTTAAGTCTATTACAGCGCTTTTTTAAACAGTGCTGTAAAAGACCACCTTATTTTATTTTTTTGAATGCCTATTACAGCGCTTTTTTAAAGAGCGCTGTAAAAGGTCTCCTTATTTTATTTTTTAAAAGCCTATTACAGCGCTTTTTTAAAGAGCGCTGTAAAAGACCTTCTTATTTTATTTTTTTTAAAGCCTATTACAGCGCTTTTTTAAAGAGCGTTGTAAAAGACGTCCTTATTTTATGTTTTAAAGCCTATTACAGCGTTTTTTTAAAGAGCGCTGTAAAAGATCTCCTTATTTTATTTTTTTAAAGTCTTTTACAGCGTTTTTCCAAAAAGCGCTCTAATAGGTCCTTTATTATGTGAAAGTGCAAGCCTTTTATAGCGCTTTTTTTACAGCGTTTGTCAAAAAAGCGCTGTTGTATTCTCCGCTATTTTTAAAATATCATACAACAGCGCTTATATTTAATAAGCGATATAAAAGGCGCGCTATAAAATGTCATTTTTAGCGTAGTGTGCTCAAGTTTGCTAGTAGTCTTATCATCATAGTTTTATAATGTATCAAATTCTTGAAATTAATAAGTTATATCAAGTTCTCTATATATAATGTCAAGTTTTCAAATCAATTAAAAGTACTCAAATCTAAAAAAAAAAAAAAAAAAAAATATAACTAATTTTGAGAAAAAATTCGATTTTAAAATTGGATTTGTCGAAACCGACATGTATAACCTAAAATCAATTATTAAACAATAATCAGTTTTACAATTGATTTATAACTTATTATAAACTAAAAAAATGATTTTGATTATAATATTTAATTCATATAATAATTTTAAAATAGATACAATTTAATTTTAAATAAAAAAAATCAACTATGCACATCCCCTGGATGTGGGTGCAGCGGAGTTAGGAATCATATTATGTTACATAGGAGAGGCGTTGTTAGTGATAATAATGAGTGTTTGTGAATAGGAGGTTGTGGTGTTCAAATGTAGCACGTTTATTTTTTTTTAATCTTATTATTTTCGAAGTTACGGAGACTGAGTTTCGGCTGGTTTTAGGGTTAGTGTGTTTATAAATTAAGCCTCTAATTACTTCTAACCAATTTGGTGGAAAGTGGGGAGGAGGTAGAGTCTTGAAGCAAATAGTGTTTTTTTTTTTTTTTCTTTCTTTTTTTTGACAAATTGGAGGAAAGAATGTTGGTTGTGTGGTTTCATGTGTTTGGGTGGTGTGGAAAGCAAGAAATATAATTATTTTTCAAAATTAAGATTTTGAGTTAGACATAAGGTTGGAGGAGGCGTTGTGGTCTTCGAATTAGTTAAATGAAAAGATACTTGGATTCTCTTACTCCTTGTCACAATTTAGGGTATGTTTTGATGAGATAAAGAGCATAACAATTTCTTCCAGCATATTTGATGTAAAAATTAAATTTTAAATTAGGTAATTTACGGGATAATAGATCGGAGAATTTTTTTTTTTTTTTCTCTGACTCAATCATGAGATGATTTTTTGTCATCTAGATAAACTATTTAAAATATTAAAATATCTTTTTATTTTTTACTAAAAAAAATATTTTATCTCCTTTATATTTCTCTCTCCCTCTTGTCTCTCCATCTTTTCTATTTATTCACTATCTTTATCTCATCTCTTATTTTCTCGCTCTCTAATAAAGTAAATTATACATTATTTTGTTTGAGACGTCAATTATCTATCTAATATCGTACAATACAAAAAATATGATATATATTATATTATATATTGTTCCTTTATATTAAATATTTACTCTTACAAATCATACAGACTCATAGTGTTTATATCCTTGAAGCTACTTTGGAATAAATATGACAACCCTCCGCAATAAAATATTAGCAAACATAGCTCATATTTCTTGGAATATATAAGCAAAATTATATATTTCTTTTGTATTAAATTAATGGTAATATCTATAAACTACCTCTCATTTAATTATATATTTTTAATTTATTAATTATTGAAGGTAATTTAGGAATTTAATTTAATTTTTTTATTGAGATTATATAGATCTGGGACTGACCCAGTTAATCTGATATGTGGGTTATAGATATTAGTGGCCCACACTTGATTTTGAAGAATTTTTTTTAGTGCTTAACACATTAATAAACAATTTATATAATTGAGTTTGGGTCTCCAATGTGTTTCAATTTTTTTTTTAAATGTGTAAAGTATTGTTATAATAGTATTTAAATATATTAAAAATGCACAAATAAATATAAATGTATCTTTTATTAAATAATTTTAATTAAAAAAATTAGTCTTTCAATTTAATTTTCAATAGTCAATTAAGAGTATAATGACTATATACTTGTTTTTAATAGGCTAAATTACATTCGTGGTTCTTTAACTTAATTTCAAGTAACGTTTCAGTCTTTTATCTTTTTTTTTTCCGACTTGGTCCTTTATTTTAATTTTAAGTGACAATTTGATATTTTATGTTTTAAAATTTCAACAATGATATCGTTTTTTATACAAAAATTCAAAAAAAAAATTCAATCAAAACTCATAAAATTAATTATATTCTTCAATATAATACAAATTTCATCAAATTCGTAACGCAAATTTTCAAATAAACTCATATTTTCATACTTTATTTGATATTTTTAGGAATAAAGGACTAAATCGGGAGAAAAAAAAAGATAAAGGACTAAAACGTTACCTGAAATTAAGTTAAGGGATCACAAATGTAATTTAGCCTTTTTAATATTATATATATATAACAACTATTTAAAAAGATATATAGTACCTGCTACTCAATATTTGGATTCGTCCATAATATAGATAATTAATTGTGATAAATGATACTTTTTAATTCGTGAAATTTGACCTATATTTTACTTCTAATTTATTTCGGTAGGAGTATATTTGTTGGTGTAATAAGACTATTGGAGGGTTTCTAATGCAGAAGGTTGGGAAGGTAGCAATTCATGGCAGAAACATCATGATTATGCATGCTGGAGAGTGGAGACGATAATAATGCTAGTTCCTTATTCTGCCTTTAATTTTGCAGTTTTGGTGTACGTATGAAACTTGGCTAATCTTTAGCTTCCATGCATGTGCTTCGATTAGTGTGTTGTTTATATAAAAAGATAATCAATATGTAAATTGGTTTTTAAAAATTATAAACGTCAATTTATCAATATAGACTTATCAATTTGCAATTTCAGGAATTAATTTGTCGAACGTTTACAATTTGAAGGATTAATTTGTCTATTCATTCAAATAAAATGTTGTTTGAAAAAAAATACTTCGTCTGAAATTAAATATATGTAAAAAGTGTAATTGAAAATTTTGTGTATCTGATCTTAAAAATATTAGATATATCAACATTTTAATTACTCTTTATGTCTTAAATTATATGTCACTTTGACAATTTCAAGTAAATTAAAAAATATCTAATTAATGTTGTATGAAAATGAGAAGTTATAAATTACTTTTACAAAAGTATTCTCCATAAATGGTATGGAAAATATAATAATAATAATAATAATAATAATAATAATAATACTAATAATAATAATAATAATAATAATAATAATTATTATTATTATTATAATAATAATAATAATAATAATAATAATAATAATAATAATAATAATAAAGGGTCATGCTAACCTGTGACCTTACCACACATTTTAAATATACCAAAAGTAGAAGAAAAAAAATTATTGTGAAAAATAACGTTTAAACTTTTAAAGAGTTAAAAGTACAAGTTCTAAAATAAAATTTCTAATATTTGAATCATTATCATATGCTCTTTCAATAAAAAATAAGATAAAAAATATTAATAATTCATTGAATTTTAAAACAATATTATAATTTAGAACAAATATATTTTGTTAAAATAATTAAAGAGACTAATTTTTTTTTCTTAAAATTCATCTGAAATGGAGTATTAGCATGAACACAATATTATCCACCAACAAAAATTTTGTACTTTTTGTTTACCTTGAATTAAAAAAACAAAACACCAGTGTTTGTACCCAAAAAAGAAATTAGGTTTATTATAGTTTTAGTCTCTTTATTTTTATTAATTCACGAAATGAATTCACTTATTTTAAAAGTCGACAATATTGGTTTTTTCATCTGATTTTTTAATTAAACAATGATGATGTGGAATGATTTAGATAATGTGACATATGATAAGATGACGTAGAACGATTAACACCCATGAAATTAGAATAAAGCATAGTAAAAACTTAGTTTTCAACTTCGAATTTTTTTCATATTTTTAATTTAATTAATGACATATAAATAGTTAATGGATCTAGATGGTTTCATGTCAAAGAATTGTATGTCACGTCATTTAAAATATGTCAAATCGTCATTTTTTAATTAAAAAATCTGAAATACGAGCCAACATTGTTAATTTTTAAAATAAGAGGACCTATTATATAAATTGGTAATAATAGATAAATCAAAACTACAATTAAGCCAAAGAACTACTACTTTCGTCACAAAATAATTGAATCATTTTATACATATTAAGAAAGGCAAAACTACACTTTTAATTAGTCCTTCAAGTTTAGCTCAATTTTTGCTTAATTAGGTCCTTTAAGTTTTATATCTCAAATTGGTATTTTAAATTATATTATGTTTGCACCGTTAGCATTTAAGATAAATTAAATTACGCATGCAGTCCTTTAAGTTTAATTTTTTTTCTTCATATTATCGCAACAAGTCCACTTTCCATGCTACTTTGCATGTGGAAGAAATTAAATACACTCATTATGTAGATAGACATGTATTACTTTATTTTTAAGACTATACGTGAATTTAAATTGTTGTAGAGAAAATCAAGAAATATATATCATTTATAAGATTTGATTAATGTTTTTTTGAAAGATTAATATGAGAGAGATGTTGTTGCAGTATTTGGTAGAAATTCAAATGATTAGAAACTTTCAATTGAATTCATTGTTGTCAAAATTGAAATAAATGATTAACGGTGTAAATATAATGTAACTTAAAGTACAAAATAGGGATAAAATAAACTTAAAAAAACTAAGTGAGAATTGAGTTAAACTTAAAAAATTATGTGTATTTTTGTCTATTAAGAAAAGTGCATAAATGAAAGAGAGATAGTATTATTTTTACCAAATTATTCTTGTTAGTTATATTAGTGCAATATCAATGTCATAAATTTATAATAAAACATATTGCATTAAAAATAATGCAACTAATATTAATTAGACAATACAATTAAAAAAATGTATTAAAAATTAAAAAGATAAATAATTTGCTTGTTTTCTTACAAGAAGGAAATGTAAAAACACCAACATTAACAATAAAAAGAGAGTTAACTTAACATAGTCAAATTAAATCATGTACTAAAATAAAGTAACTACAACAGAAGAACCCAAACAAGAACAAACGCGTAAGCCATTTAAGATTATTTACACAAATTAATGAAATTATTAAACTTTATTATTTTTGATAAAAAATTTCATCTGAATAATATTATTTATCTCAATTTATTTATTTCGGTTTTTAATAAATAAATAAAATTAGTTTTGACAAAACAACATCTAATATTATTTTAAAATTTAAAAATAATAACTATTACCTTTATCTTTATACATAAGATTCTCTTAAAAAACAATTTTTTTTATAAGACTATATTTTTATTTTTCAGCTGTATTAATTATTTATTTATTAATAAATTCTTAATTAACTATAATTTTCTATAATTTATATTATATAATACAAGAAAAACATAAACTAATCATCCCTTTAATAATAAACTATTATCTAATAAATTTAGTATTACAATTAATTTATTTATTTAATTCTCATAATTTAATTAATGTAGACAAAGATAATAAAAAGAAACAACGCATTTATAAATAAAAAAACGACAGTTAATAAAGAACACATGGAGGATTTTCCTACTGGCAAAATTATATATTCAATTAATGCTTCTACATGTTGTGAATTAAATGTTCGTTGGGGTAGTTGTATCAACTACCCTCTCTTCCAACTTTCACTCTTTATAATCATTTTCACATCTTCCAAAAATCTCACAACTCAAATGATCTTCTCTTCTACCTTTTGTTTCTTATTCGTATTTTCAATATCCTCTTTTCCAAATTCCACTTCTTTTACCTTAAACTTTTCCCTTTCATAACCAAAAAATATTAATCAAGTAACATTTGTCTTTGTTGTCTTCTTTTGTGGTCTTTTAAATTTTCTCTTTTATAAAAATTATAAGCCCGTTACATTATTTTATATCAAAACCAATAATAATTCTATAAATTAACACCCTTAATTAATGGAAGAACAAAGAAATAAACTTCCTAATTTTCTACTATCCGTGAAACTTAAATATGTGAAACTTGGGTACCATTATTTAATTTCCAATGCTATGTACCTTGTTTTAATTCCTCTACTTGGAGTAGTTTCAACACATTTAGCAACATTTTCACTAAAAGATTTAATTCAATTATGGGAAATTCTAAAATTCAACTTTGTGTCGGTTACACTATGTTCAAGTTTAATAGTATTTTTAGCTACACTTTATTTTATGAGTCGTCCAAGAAGTATTTACTTAGTGGATTTTGCATGCTACAAACCACAAGAAGATTGCATTTGCACAAGGGAAACT
Source organism: Cicer arietinum (assembly GCF_000331145.2). Classification (NCBI taxonomy): domain Eukaryota; kingdom Viridiplantae; phylum Streptophyta; class Magnoliopsida; order Fabales; family Fabaceae; genus Cicer; species Cicer arietinum. Next base: position 50,760,345 of record NC_021163.2, on the reverse strand, counting down.
TTTATAGAAAAAGCATATTTGTTTGGACAATTTGGTGATGAAATTCTTTCATTTCAAAAGAAAATTGTTGAGAGGTCAGGTTTAGGACAAAAAACATATTTTCCATCGTCACTAATGAGAGTGCCACCAAATTATTGTATGGAGGAAGCAAGGAAAGAAGCTGAAGAAGTTATGTTTGGAGCAATTGATGAACTTCTTGAAAAAACTGGTGTGAAGGCTAAGGATATTGGAATTTTGATTGTGAATTGTAGCTTGTTTAATCCAACACCTTCTCTTTCAGCTATGGTTGTTAATCATTATAAATTAAGAGGGAATATTTTGAGTTATAATCTTGGTGGTATGGGTTGTAGTGCTGGTCTTATCTCTATTGACCTTGCCAAACACCTCCTTCAGGTTTGCACTTTCCACACACTAACTTTTTTCATTTTATTATCTAAATTACCCTTTTCCTTTTTCTTATGTAATTTTACATAAATATGTCAACATTAACTAGATTAAAAAAAAAGATTTCTCATTTTCTCTCTCAAGAAGTTTTTCATCCCCATTGATTCTCATTGATTTTTGCAAGGATCCATCAACATAAAAAAATAATTATATTTTTCTTATTTTCAATCAAATTGATAATACATTTTTAAAAAAAATTAACTATAAAAATTATAAAAAAAAAAGTATATTATTGCAAGTCTAATAAAATTTACATATAAAATATATTTATACACATATTATGTAAAACGACAAATAAATAAATATATAAAATATTTAAATATATACATGAAAATGTTATTTTAATAAATTGTTCGGGGACAGGTTCCCACAAAACAGGAGTTATGGTCTTTGTCGCTGTCCTCAAACCACTCTTGAGAATAGTATTAATTAAATTGTATAATTAAAAAAAGTGTATCAAAAATCAAAAAAAGTTTTTTATTGTGAGACTTACTAAAGGGGAATATGTTTTTTATTTTGCAATTTAGTAAATGTGTTCCAAGCTATTATTATATGCATGTGAATTTTTAGTGTCCTTCCACTTGTGCTACCTAAAGGGCATGGAGCCTATATTTATTTCATCTTTTATTGCATGCTCTTAAAAGTGATTGGACCATTTAATTCAAATCAACAACAGGTTGTCAAGTTGTTGGAAGTTTTTTGTTAGCTTAGCCAACCTAATAAATACCCTCCCAAGTACCATCAATCCAAATATCTCAAAGATATATAGACCCCTTTTTTTATGTTAACTTTGCCCTTGACTCCCTTCTAGACCACACAAATTTCAATTTTAAAGATAAATATTTTTTCTAAACATAAATTAGAATACAAGTCGTATAATCTTTATTGAAAGACAAAGACTTTCAACTCAATTCATGACGACAAGTAATCCATTTTCACAGCTTATCATTTAGGGAAACAAGTTAGTTTGCTTTTTTAAAAGAAAAATGTTACAAAGTTAAGTGGTTAGGTTGGTGTTGAGAGTTGAACTTAAACTTCTTTTTTAAAACTCTTTTGATATCTCTTTAACTCACCAGCAAAATTACTTAAGTGAAATCCTTAAACAAGTTGTTTAAAATTAACAATTTAATTTAGTTATAAGTATAAGTTATGTGACTTTAGATTTATCAACAAAAAGTCAATTTTATATATTAATTACAGTTTTTGTCTCTTTATTATTATCAATTCACATAATTGATCTCTTATTTTAAAAGTAAACAGTTTTGGTTTTTCCTTCATATTTTTTAACTAAAAATTGATGATTTGATATATTTTAAATGATGTGGCCTATAATTTTATAATATAAATCCATCTAGATGCATTGATTATTTACATGTCATTAATTTTATTAAAAAAATGAAAAAATTCTGAAGTTGAAACTTAAGTTTTTACGGCGTTTTATTTCAATTTCATAGGTGTTAATCATTCGACATCATCTTATCATATGTCACGTTATTTAAAGTATTTCATGTCATCATTTTTTAGTTAGAAAATCATATGAAATGATAAAAAATGTTGACTTTTTAAATAGAAAATCAATTTTGTAAATCAATAAAAATAGAAGAACTAAAATTTTATGTAATATAACTCATACTCCTCCAATTGGATCATAAAGTTTCCCATTGACAGTGTTGTATGTGGCAAGTGATATATCATTGATTCTTATGTATAGGCAAATCCAAACTCTTATGCCTTAGTAGTAAGCATGGAGAACATAACTCTAAATTTGTATCTCGGCAACAACCGATCGATGCTAGTGTCGAATTGTCTCTTCAGAATGGGCGGAGCCGCAATCCTCCTCTCAAACAAACCTTCTGATCGGCGCAGATCAAAATATCAATTAGTTCACACCGTCCGAACACATAAAGGCGCAGACGACAAATCCTACGGTTGTGTCTTCCAAAAAGAAGACGACACGAAAAAAGTCGGAGTAGCACTCTCAAAAGACCTAATGGCCGTTGCCGGAGAAGCCCTCAAAACAAATATCACAACATTAGGTCCATTAGTCCTTCCAATGTCGGAGCAGCTATTATTTTTCGTCACATTGGTCGGTCGAAAAATTTTCAAGATGAAAATAAAGCCATATATACCTGATTTTAAATTAGCTTTTGAACATTTTTGTATTCATGCCGGAGGAAGGGCAGTTTTGGATGAATTAGAAAAGAATCTTGATTTAAGTGAATGGCATATGGAGCCATCAAGAATGACACTTTATAGATTTGGCAACACTTCTAGTAGTTCTTTGTGGTACGAATTGGCTTATACAGAAGCTAAAGGAAGGATCAAAAAAGGTGATAGGACTTGGCAAATTGCATTTGGTTCTGGATTTAAATGTAATAGTGCTGTTTGGAAGGCTTTGAAGACTATAAATCCTGAAAAGGAGAAGAGTCCTTGGATTGATGAAATTCATGAGTTTCCTGTTCATGTGCCTCAAGTGGCAAAAATTGATTCTTAACTATTAATATTTATGTTTGTTATATCTATGTTTAGGAATGTCTTTAAATTGAAGAAACTTGTCTATTGTATGGTTAGTTAAATTTAGGAGATGTGGAAGAATTGAAAGGAATAACTTTGCCTATTTGTTTGTTCCTGTTATGAGTAGTTTGCTTAGAATTATTACCTCAAGTTGTTATTTATTTTTGTTTTTTCTTTGTGTTAAATGTATCAATTGACCATATAATTAAATGTATGTCAATTAATTTTCAAAGTTGTGTGTTGTTGACTTTTTTTTTAACATGTGTTAAGGTTATAAACAAAAACTATCTATAATATTTAATTCAAAATCTAAATAATTTTTAATTATTTTTTAGTATATTTAATGGTCTTATTTCTGAAATAACATTAACTTAATTAAAAAATATTTTTAAATTGCTCTTCAACAATAAATATCATCGAGTATACTTTTTGATGAAAGTACTTACTTTTTATAATATAAAAAATTTAAATACATTTAACTAAATTTTTGTTTCATTGACTTTCATTTTTTAACATTTAAATACATTTAACTTTATTTTGCGTGCCAAACCCAAGTTCATAAGTTGGGATAATCCAAACCATTTTTTGCCTGGCTTTGGTTTGAATCACAAGAAAGAGTACAATAATTTATTAGCACAAAATAAATGAAAGACTAAAAGTCTTTTCCAATAAATGAATTCGATTAATTGGCTATGGTTAGAGTGGACCCCCTTAATTAATTGGAGGTGAATTCTAAAAGCCCTTCAATTGAAATTTCTTCAATATTTCAAAATTTCAAATTAGGTGAATGCAACGAAGTATAAAGTGTTTTATTATGAAATATTATTTAAAATTTACCTAAAATTTTAACGAAGATTAATGATAACCTTTAGAATAATTTATTTTAGTCTTTAAAATTTTTAAAAATAATTACATTGAATTTAATTTGATAATAATAAAAGAAAATGGATATATTTTTTAAAATTCAACTTATTAAATTAACATCAATCGTGTATTAATTTAGTTTTTTACACTATTAATTATTAAAATAATTTTTAAAATTTAAAATATTAATTAAGGCTACCCTTTTATCTAAATATTTAATTAAATACATTAACTTAGATCCCCACCATCCTCTCTAGGTCCCCACCCTTCCTGGTGCCCTACCCCATTTCTTCATCTTCATCCCCTTCTCCCAACCACTAGGGTGTTTATTATTTGGTTCATTTTTTTATCCAAACTATATCCATATAATAATCTATTAAGTAGTTTGGATTTTAAAATCATTTTTAAAAATCGGTTGGAAAAATACACAACCGATTTTATAATCGAGTTTTCTCTAATTAACTGGTTTGGTGTAAAGTTAGTCTTATTTTATTTTTTTCAAATACTATTTTTTATAATTTTTATAATTTTAAAATAACTGTTTTTATATTATTTTAAATTATTTTAAGAATAACAAATTTAAAAAAATTATTTATTATTCTAAAAATAATATTTTTTTCATTTTTAAAATTAAAAAAGTAATTTAAATATAATAATTTATTTGTTATTGATTTAATGATATATAGTAGTGGAGGAAAATAGTGGTTGTCTAAGCTCTACCAATCCTACGGTGGTCAGCAACGAACTCTAACGACTGGTATGATGGTCGGCAGCAACACCTTGAAGACGGCGGCAAAGTTCCAGTTGTCGGCAACTTCCAGCCACCCTATTACTGTTAAATGAATAAAAATAAAAATAAAATTACAATTTTCAAATTTTTATTTATAATTAAAAAAAATTATTTATTTTAAATAATAATAAAAAAAAAACGTATGTTAAGATGTATAAAAACATAAAATTTTCTCTATTGTTGGATAAAATAAATACACATTTTGTTATGAATTTCCAGTAGTGTTGGATATTTATTTATTTTACAATAACAAAAACAATATTTTTGATATTTTGATTGTCTCTAGAAATATAGATAATTTCTCACTTTTAAAAATTTCTTACTTTCTTATTAACAAGTAAAATTAATTCAAATTTTAAAATATTAAAATAAAAAATATTTTTTCAAATAATCCAACTTAACAAAATCAAAATCATTTGAAAGAGAAATCCACCCATCTCTAATTGTCTATAAGAAAAATATTAGTCATGAATGATCTCCTCAGATCTTCATAAAAATTATATCATTCCACTTTTTGACATTATCTCTAATTATAGAGGTCCATAACACGGTCTATTTTTTTTTACTAAACAACCATATTTATACATATATATATATATATATATATATAAATATGGTTGTTTAGTAAAAAAAAATAGACCGTGTTATGGATCTCCGTAATTAGAGATAATGTCAAAAAGTGCAATTAAGAAAATTATAATTGAAATTTGTTAAAATAAAAAAAGAATGAATATGTAGACAAACTTACAATACCTAAATTAATAACATAAAACGGTAAAATTTACAAAAATAGATAAAGCCTACAAATATAACAAAGTCGATGTGTCTACAATTCTTATGCATCTGGAGCTGTAACGTTAATGATGTCAAAACATCTGAAGTTGATTTGTCAATGTGAATCAAATAACACCGTAACAAGACAAGAACAATATTGCACTAAGACGACAAACAAACACAACCATGTACTGAGACAACAACACCACGAAATAAAAATTAAATATGTGTGAAAATCATTTATTTAAATAAAATAGGATAAAAATATTAGAAATGATGATGATATTAATGAGAGATTGCTAGAAATGATGGTGATATTAATGAGAGTTAGTTGGTGTAAATTGAAAAAATAAAAAAGCCCCACATACAAGAGATGACACACACTAGTGGTATTTATAAGGTGGATGTATGGCAATTAAGATGTGCCCCAAGGGATACCCTAATTTCATAAATGGGGAATAATGCATGCAAATAGACCACCACATGTGTGCGCGCGTCGCAGCCGCTGTCCGTTCGGCTCAATTCGTGCCTAGGTCTAGGCTAAGTGGTTTATTATTTTTTAGTATCAGAAAAATAAAAAATAAAAATATATTTTTTATAAATGCATGCATTTTTCTCTCATTGATAAGGTAACATTCAACATCTTATATGGTTAGTTTCTTCCCTCGATTCGCACATCAGTTTCCCCGATCAAACCATAGCTATTTTCTCTATGTTGTGGATCACAAATCAGCTCATTGCCCAGTCAAAAACCTATACAAATTCGGAGTGCACATTTCTGTGGATCTAGTCTGATGGATCTCATATTTTTCTCACATCCCGTTGCAGATTTTCTCTATAAATATAGGGTGCTACTCAGTTGAAAAACACACCAAAAGTTCTCTGAAATCTGAGACTTTTTTATACTTCGCTCTATCTTGTTTTTTTTCTTCTCTTTCTTTCGAGTGATCATAGTGCCATATTACGAGTGACAACCATTAAACTGTCATATTGAGGATGTAATTCTAGAATATATTCTTACAATGCAGTAGAATACTGATGTAGTGAATCTAGACTATTTTATCATAGGGACTTCATATTGATAGTCTGTCTTGCACAATTTGGACAATGTCGTGAAACATCTTAAAGAGAGTGACCTAGTCTGTGACTCAACCTAGTAATATTTTCGGTGGTATAAATTAATTTTTAAACAGTTTTTGAAAATCAAAACTAACAAAATAATTTAAAGAACACAATTTTAAACCAAAAATAAACCCTAAACTACTCCCTTTTAGATGAAAAACAAAGAACATATTTGTTATTAAAATAATTTTACAAGTGCTTCATCAAAATCCTTGTCATAGTTTCACAACCAAAATATTTTCAGAATATATAAGAAAAGTGAAACCTAGAAGAACACATATAATCATTTACTAAAAATCTCAAATCCTAAAATATAATTAACAAATTCGTTATAAAAAGTTGGACCGTATTTTAAACTTTAATACTTTGAGACAATGTCCTAAATAGTGAGATGTTGTCAAGATAAAAAAATCGAATTAGATTTAACCAATTCAATGAATTTGACCACGAAAAGCGAATCGCATGAAAACGGGTTGTTGATGCGGTTAAGGGGTTGGACCATTTTAATGAAAATATTATTAAAATTATTTATTACAATTAAAATTACTGTCAATAAATTGAAGCTTCAATAAATTAAAACTTTCATTTTCAACTCAACACTTTTTTTTCTTCTGTCAACACGTTGAGTATTGCACCTGAGCATGTAGGTCTACATTTATAGTCCATCTTCAGAGTAGTTTTCTTAAACTACTTCATTTGGACCGATGTAGAGAAGACATTAGATAGAGTTTTGATATAGTACTATAATATTTATATATGTATTTGTATTGTAGTTTATATTTGTTTGACTATTAATTTTAATTATCGTACTTGTGTTTTTTTAGATATCTAAGTATCTATATTTGTATCGGTCATCTGCGTTAGAATTAAAATAAATTGTTAAATTACATGTGCAATATCATTTTAACATAATTAAAAAAAATTCAAAGTTTCATAATATTAAATTTTGAAAATAATAAACTAAAGTATCAAAATTATCTAAAATTATATTGAATTATGTAAATATTTATGTGATTTAATGATATTATTAAAAATAAGACGAAATAGAAATTAACTACTAGATTAAGCACAAATTTATTTTAATAAAAACAAAATAATTAACATCTTTTGCGAAATCAATTGTTAACTTATATATGTCTTAATTATGAAATATTTGTATTTTACTCAAAAATATTAAGACAAATTTAATTAACTTTTATTGTGAGTTTATTTATATATTTGATTGGTAATATAAATATTATTAGTTACGATAAAATGTATAACTTTGATGACATTTTTCAGTATATATATAATACAAATAAAAAACAATAATATGTATGACATGTTCGTGCTTAAACTCATATTCACTTGTTTTTGCACTAAATGTATCTATAATACAGATTTTTTGCGAGTTCAGATTCAATTCACATTTCTAGACATACAAGTAATGGAAACGCAAAAATCCTCTCAACCAACAAAAAAAACTAATCAATGTGGGACATTGTTTTTCTACAAGTTGTGGGAGTGGGACATGTAGAGGTGATAAACTCCAATTTTTATTTTTATTTTTGACAAAACAACCTCTAAAATTTGTCTGTTGAATTTTTTTTTTTAATCAGTGACCATTATTGCGTTTATAAAAGGTGACGAGTATTTAATAGTGTACCCAAAAAAGGTGAGGAGTGTATTGAAAAACAAAGTGACGAGTATACGCTTATATTTTTATATGAAAAAAAATTAAAAAACCACATGCCTACGATTTTTTTTTATTCAATTTGGGTTGAGCACATATGTTACAATTAAAAATACTTTCATTAATTTTATGTTTAACACTAAAATATATTTTCTTGAAAAAAATGGAATTCAAATTAACTCTCACATTAAAAATATGTGAAAGGTGTATGTTGACTTATGAGTAATGATATTTTGAAGTGAAAATGAAGTTTTAATTTTTTGAAACTATAAAGATTAAATTATTTATTACGTTTTTAGAAGAATTAATTATTATATTAAGAAAACTGATACATGTATAATAATATATATTACACAGTGAAATAACTTGTTTTGTGAGTACCGAACATAGAGTAATGAGTGGACTAAGCGGAAGTCTTGATGCAAATGCTAAATTCGACTATAGGGGAATGAGCAGATGGGCTTACGTAGGACTCTGCAAAAAAATACGGGTTGAAATCCATAATTAGATTCAAATTCATTTTAAATATTCGGTTAAAATTATATAGTTATAATTTAGTTTATTTATAAATCGGTTAGATAACCACTTATGTTTTATATTTAGATTTGGTCTTTATCCACTACTAATATTTTGTTAATTTTGAGATTTTATTTCTTGAAAAAAATTTGAATTTTTTTTTCCGAAAATATATAAATAAAAAATAAAAACTTTTTTTTCTCAAAAAAATTTTAAATCGAATTTTTTCTCAACAAATTTGGTGAGAATTTTTATAAAAAAATTTATCGAAAAAATTGATTTTTTTAAATAACCAATTTTTAAACTATGAATAAATATCTTTTAAAAAAATAATCAAATTTTAACCGAATTTGAAAAAAAAATCGATTTTAAAATTAAAATTTTCAAAATCGGTTGCTTAATTATAAACTGGTTATTTAACCATAACCAATTTTATAATTGGTTTTATAACCGGTTTTAAACCAAATAATGAATTTAGTTATAAATATAAATCCATATATTGGTTTTAAAATGGATATGGTTTACTTTTTTAAAATAACCAACCATGACCAGCCCTAGGCCTATGTCCGGTCCCATAATGACTGAAAACTGTTCTGAATGGAATTAAGTTAATAAACCACAAAATTGGTAGAAAATCGGGCAAAATTGAAGGTTTGGATGGAGGAGAAGACCACGATGATGTGAAGAAATTTAAACTTAACTGCAGTTTTAGTTCTCATATTTTTTTGTTAATTTATGAATTGATTCTCTATTTTAAAATAAGATAACTTAGTTCTTTCATTTGAATTTTTAATTATAAAATAGTAATATGATATTTTTTAAATAATGTGACATAAGATACGATTATATATAATGATTAACACTCATGAGTTTGCAATAAAATCTTCTAAACACTTATTTCAACTTCAATTTTCTTTCAATATTTTGACTTAATTAATGACATATGAATAATTAATGCATCTAAATAGTTATATGTCATGAAATCGTATGTCACATCATTTAAAACTTATCAAATCATCATTTTTTAGTTCAAAAATCTTTTAAGAGTAAAACTGTTGACTTTTAAAATAGATGATCAATTTCGAGAACTAAAAATAGGGAACTAAAACTCCAATTAAACTTAGAATCTAAAAATACATCATATATTATATAACTATCTTTATTCCATTAATTGACACCTAATTAAAATTAGGAACATTATAGTCCAAAACACTTATTTACTTGACATATTAAAAATTAATCAATGTATCATTTATTGACTTTTTGATTTAAATATCTTTCTTTTTTAATTTTTGAAATGCCCTACTTTGAAAAATATTTATGCGAATGTCCTACTTTTTTTTTCAAGTAGGAAGTCGCTTCCCAGAAAGCGACCAACTGAAGGAAAAATTTATTGACTTTTTGATTTAAATATCTCATTTGAGTTGATTGGGAAAATGATCAAAATCAAGATGAATCGGAAGAACCGCAACTTGTTCAGAGAGTTAGACGAGTTCGGCGAAATTCTAGATGTGAGACTGAAGGTCATTTAGGTGGACATCATTGATATAAATTTGATGTTTTTTTTCTCAAATGTCATGTATCTTTATCATTAATTTAATGTATTTCGTTTCATTTTCATGTTATTAATATAATTTTCTTTTTATTAAATTGTTATTATTATTGTTTGCAACAAATTTGATGTAATTTTTATTTTATTTTAATGTATCATTTTTTTAAATTTATAATACAATTTAATCATTTTAATTTAATCATTTTAATTATAATCATTTTGAATTATAATAGTTATTTATTATAATAATAATAATTAAAATATAAAATTAATTCATAATTTATTAATGTATTTTATTTTAATTTATTATTAGTATTTTTATTTTTAAATAATTTAATTAATTTTAATTTATTAAATAATTAATAACAAATGTTAAAATATAAAAAATAATAATAATAAGGCTAGTTACAGGTCGTTCCCCGGGGAAGCGACCTTCGATAACAATTTTAAAATTTTCCCTTCAGCTAATCGCTTTCCGGGGAGCGACTTCCTACTTGAAAAAAAAAATAAGGCATTCACATAAATACTTTTTAAAATACGGTATTTCAGAAATAAAAAATAAAAAAAAAGGGACATTTAAATCAAAAAATCTCACTTATTTAATCTCTATTATCCAATGCATTCTTTGTTTCAACATACTAGCTATTAATCAATGTATCAATTGTTTACACTATTATTCATCGGATAACTGAATAAAATTTATTCTTCTCTTCCATATTATTTTAACATTTTTCTTACACGTATTTATTTTGAATCAAAGTTAATATATTTTTTAAATTTTTTTGTTCTTTCTATTCTTCATTTGGTGATAAATTTTCACTTGAAATATTGAACATCATTCTATTAAGTGCGGAGAAGAAGATAAAACAAGCGGAAGAGCTTGATAAAAATTTTAGATTTCTATTTTTCACTTCTACAACTTTTTTAAAATTTCCTAACATTGTTTTTTTTTTTATTTAACAACAAAAAACTTATAATATGTAACAACAAAAAAGAAATATCATTCAAAAAAACTTATTTTAAATTATCAACCAAAATACTATCTCCATCTTTTTATTTACTAACAAAAAATTTAAGAAAATTGTAACATAGAAAAATCATATAAGTGAAACATAAAACGAATAAGGAGAGATAGACAACTAATTTTATTAGATCCCAAAAGAAATGTATCCGCCATTTCTTTTAAAATCAAATTGAACTCATCACATCCATAATGTACACTTAAAATACAAAATATTGAAGTATACCTACGAAAAATATAAAATAAAATTATCTAAAGGGAGAAGATATTTTGTTCATGGATCTAATTCTAAAAAATACAAATACATTAAAAAAAATTATATAAAGGAATACAAACATATTCTAAAGAAAAACAAAACATCTATAAATGTCTCTTATTTTGTTGTTGCATGTATAAGAGATGCACATAATGTTGGGAAAAATAGCATAAGTTAAAAGAATTAAAACACAATCACAACACAAGAATATAACGTGGAAACTCCAAAACCGGAGAAAAAACCACGGCCGCTGCCTAAACCGGCAACCAGAGAATTAATACTATGTGAAAATTGTTACAACACATAGACTTCTCTTACTCAAACCCCAGACACCCCAGGACAACCACACTCTTACAAAGCAAATATTTAAACTTAGTCAGATACAAGCTTAAAGTGCTATTGCTGACTGGTGCATTTGAAAACAAAGAACCAAAACCCAATATATAGCCTTGGCCTTCTCCTTATTCTCCCACACTAAAGGATGTGGGACTTGCAATCAACCCCAACAATCTCCACCTTGATTGTAAGAGTTACAGCTTCTGCTTCCATTGTCTTACCGACAATCATACTCCACCATCAAAAGTACACTTCACTTGGAACTAAACCATCCCAATAATTTTCTCCACTTGGAACTAAACCATTCCAAGAATTTTCTCATGTCGAAACCTTGCTGAAATTAATGGTGCAACTCCCATGTTGGCTTCCAGGAAGTTCTTCAGCCATCGACAAATCACCACACACCTTGCATCAATGCCAACCAATGCCCGTGTGTTGTTCTGAATCCGCTAGCAATAACTTGTCCTTTTTCATGGTATAGCGGAAATACCATAAGGACAAACTTTATCTTCTAGATGAGATCACCATCATCTCCCCAAACAAGGGAGACCTTGCTAGCACTTGTCTCATAGTCTTTTTCAGATACTGCTCCACCTGGACAATTTCTCTTCACAATGCCCAGGCTTTCCACACTCCCAGCACACCAAATTCTTTGCATGTATCTTCTTCCCATTAGCCCTACTTCTAGTCAGCAACATTGAGCTTGATGAAGTGCTTTCATCATTTTTCATTCTCCTTTCTTCAGAAATAATTTTAGTTGCAACTTCTTCAAAACTCAAACTTTCCTTCCCATACATCAGAACAGGTTTAAGATGAACATAGGAAGGTGGAAGGGACAAAATGAGCCTTAACGCTTTATCTTCATCATCAATCTCAACTTTGATAGATTCCAACTCAGAGACAATATTATTCAAAGTACTAAGATGATCAGAGATTTTCGTACCTTCATCCATGCGCAGATTGTGGAATTGCTCTTTCAACAACAACCGATTTGAGATGCCCTTAGCCTGATATAACCCTTCAAGCTTCTCCCAGAGTTGCTTGGCTGATGACAGATTCTGCACATTCGCAAGAACATTCTTTGCCAAACACAGACGAATTGCACTTGCAGCTCTCAAATCTAGTTCCTCCCACTTGTCGTCCTCCATGTTGGAAGTGTTTCCTTTCAACGCCTTGTGTAATCCTGATTGTATAAGCACATCCTTGACTTGTACTTTCCACAAGCCAAAGTTGATTCTTCCATCAAACTTCTCTATGTCAAACTTCATAACGCTTGAATAAGACATAGCAGCTGCACGCAGACTGTAAACCGTGCACCAGGTAAGTTCCCAGGAAAGAGAGGTGGGTCACAACAGACACGCTTAAATACCAAGTCTTTCCTTAGCCAGAACCTCCCTAAACAGCACTTTCACAGTATCACCTTTCCTCTAACAATACCAAGGATAATTCTTTTCTGATGTGGAAGATCAGACAAAGCTGCAACCACAGAGCATACTAAGAAAAATTATCCTACCGAACCTCCGAACCTTGGCTCTTGATACCAGTTGTTGGGAAAAATAGCATAAGTTAAAAGAATTAAAACACAATCACAACACAAGAATATAACGTGGAAACTCCAAACCGGAGAAAAAACCACGGCCGCTGCCTAAACCGGCAACCAGAGAATTAATACTATGTGAAAATTGTTACAACACATAGACTTCTCTTACTCACACCCCAGACACCCCAGGACAACCACACTCTTACAAAGCAAATATTTAAACTTAGTCAGATACAAGCTTAAAGTGCTATTGCTGACTGGTGCATTTGAAAACAAATGACCAAAACCCAATATATAGCCTTGGCCTTCTCCTTATTCTCCCACACTAAAGGATGTGAGACTTGCAATCAACCCCAACACATAAGAAGAAGATTCGCACAGTTTGATGTCTAGATTGGGAAGCAAATTGGTTCAAAAGATAGCTTGTGCGATAAAAGTTAGAGATCTATTACTAAATTCCATAGAATGAGCTCTAAGATGCTTGGATTTTAAGATTTATGTGGCGGAACTCCTACGTCAACTTCATAGTTTTGAAAAACTAAAAAATCGTAAAAGAAGTCATTGATGAGAGGAAGAGATTGGAGGCCATACGACGTTGGGACGTGACCACAAAAGAGAAAAAAACAACTATTGTTTTTGAAAGAAGAGAAAAAGACTACTTTTCAATAAAAAAGAAAATGGAAATAAATTGCGCGTAACTTATGTAATACGTGTAAGAAAAAATAGATAAATAAAACATTATATTTTTATAAAATAAATAAATAAAACATTGACTTATATACAAATCCCAAATATATATATATATATATATATATATATATACATATATATAAAGATATTTATTTTGAAAATATCTTAAAGATATTATTAGATTTTTCAGCAACAAATAATAATATAAGATTTTGATAATGGTAATAATTTATTTTGGATTATAGATTTTTGAATGATATATAAAAAAAATATGGGAATGAATACTTATCACTGATACATATGAAATAAAAATATAAAATAAATGCTTTTCATTGATACACAAAAAAATATGTGATATATTTTTGTCAATGATAAATTTAAAAAACTACGAGATAAATATTTATCTATTAAAAAGAACATAGGATAAATATTTATATGTTATAAATATGAAAAATAAGGGACACATTTTTGTCATATATATTGAATTATAGACTTGTGAATGACAAATATAAAAAAAATATATACTTATCACTGATAAATATAAAAATCACATGATAAATGTTAATCACTTATAAAAAATATGCGGCAAATATTTTCCATTAATACATAAAAAATATGAGACACATATTTGTCACTGGTAAATTTAAATAAATAAAAAAACATGATTATCATTGATAAATATTAAAAAAAATGGAACAAGAATATATTATTAATACATAAAAATTAAGATATACATATTTTTCAATGATTAAACAAAAAGAATACAAGATAAATATTTATGTAATATCCATTTTTAGCATAAATAATTTGTAGTAATTTTTATGTTTTACATGTTAGTATATAATAATAATAATAATAATAATAATAATAATAATAATAATAATAATAATAATAATAATAATAATAATAATAATAGAAAAAGGGAAAGTAGTAAAGTAAAATAAGTAAAACAAATTAAAAGAAAGGAAAAAGAAAAAGACGAAGGGGGAGGAGAGAACGGGAAAACAGAAAAGAAAGGGAGAGAAAAAAATTGGTGAGATAGAGAAGAAGAAAGAGTGAGAGAAAGAAGAAGAGAATGAGAAAAGAAGAAGAAGAGAGAAAACAACCAAAAACATTTGACAACCCAAGAAAAGAGAAAGAAAAAGTGCATTTTGCTAGAAGTATATGTAGAAAGAGTTGAGGGTACAATCATTTTCTCCATTCTTTTGGAAATAAGAGGTGGGTTTCCATTTTCCTATCTCTTATTCATGCATATATGAAATAATGTGTTCCATAGGTTAGGGATTTGGGGTTTAAGAGTTTGAAACAAAGAAAAATGATTTTTATTTTATTCTTGGTTGGATTTAGGGATTTTGAAATCGATTAGTGTAGAATTGAGTAAACTGTAATTTTTGCTGCTGTTTTTGATGTGTTCATTATTGATTTACTCATGATTTGTAGCATTATTGTTGCAAAGAATTGTTAGGAAATTAGTGCGATAGAAGGAATGTTATCAACTTGAATTTCGCATGACATATGTGTGATGTTTTGGTCATAATGTTTTCTATAGACATCCGTTTTGAATGATTTTTAGTTTTTTGGAAACTAGACTCAATTACCTTCAAATTGAGTACAAATTCGTGATGATTGATTGAGTATTGATGTTGAAAAATGGATTACAAGCTGGACCAGAGTTGTTGTTTCTGTTTTGTTTTCTGTCATTGTGTTTTATTTTAATAAACTGCAAGAATTGGAACTAAATAAAAATAAAATAAAATAAAATTTTATCTATAAATTAGACATCATAAGCTTTCCAAAGAGTACTCATTCACTCAATTCTGATATTTGTAAGTTTATGTCAGTTGATTCTGAAGTTAAACTCAGTTTTGAGTTGTTATAACATAAATTTGGGATTGTTTTGGGAAAAATCCACCTTAAACATTTCTCTGAAATTTTATTTTACAGTGTGTGATTTGTATGATATAATTGACTTATAGCTTATATTATCATAATAATTTTCAAGGTTGAGTGTATGGTAGTCTTTAATAGATGTATTAATAGATGATGTTATATTTGTGTGTATATGTGTATGAATTGTTATATATAATTCCTATATATTTGATTAAAGTGAGAAGTATAGGATTCATCTTAGTTAGATGAATTCTCCGTCTATATACGACGGCAGCGAGGGGGTAAGTGGGGCACCACTTACGGACGTAATTATGTCCAATCTTACCAAAATAAAGTTACTAACAAGAAGAGGGCATTAGTAAAACTAATGTAGTCTTTATGAAATGCTTGTTAGGTAGAGTTTAAGTCATTAGATTACTCACGTCTAATGACTTGAATATTTAGAAAGAGTCAAAACTTTATATTGAAGAGAAACTCAGGAAATAAATATAGTACCAAATTAGGATGCTAATTGATTTAATTTCATTTAATGGGACCCACTGAGATGTAATCTCATCCAACTTTATTCAAATGTGTTACAGGTAAAAAGGCTTAGATCACATGTTGAAGAAATGACGCGTATCAGTTTACACTATAGTCTGCTTATAATTTATGGGAATCTATTTTGAACCATGGATGTGTTATGTACTCCATATTTCTATGTTTTTCTTTGAATGATTAGTATGTGTATGAATACATTTTCATGACTTTGTGTCAGAATTGTATTAATAATCTCTTTTGTCGAATTACGTTAATACTCAAGTTATATTCTAGACAATTAACTTATGGTATTACATTTTTGGTATCAGAGCCGGTCGAACCGACCGTACTATGGATAGTTAAAATTAGTTGTTGTTCTTGTTTTGAGACTATATACTTTCTAATTATCAATTCATGAAATATTAAGTCTGATCAACTTAATATTTGTGTTTGATATGCAGAACAATATGGAACCAAATCCAAGACCGCCAGGTAGGCCTCGTAGAAGGCAGAATAATGATGAACGTTGGGAACAAATGATGCAAGTGATGCAACAACAACAACTTATGATGCAACAACAACAAGCTGTTACGACTAGCATAATGAATCATCTTGCGCAATCAGTCGGGCCTGCTCATCCACCGCCACCACCTCCACCAGAGGCCTCAAACAGATAATTTTATGACTTTCACAAGTTGAAACCCCCAGCTTTCTTAGGGAGCCCG
>NC_021163.2:50738945-50742747 GCF_000331145.2 Cicer arietinum | reverse complement strand
CCAACTAGAGATAACTTCTTATGCCACTTTGGTTCATAAAAGTTACATTGTAGAAGAAAGTCTACGAAGTTTAAAGGAGAACAGACAACTCAAGTGGCAACAAAGGAGGGATGCGCCAAAGAGTAATCAACAATTGAAGGTTAAGACGTCCCCTAATAAAGGAAAACAACCCCAAAACTCAGTTGTACCTCAAGCGAGGGGGCCAAGGGAATGTCCTAAGTGTGGAAGATCACATCCAGTAGAATGCTTGTACGGTAAGAACGTACGCTTTTGGTGCAAGATACCAGGACACATGAGTTCAGATTGTCCACAAAGGAAGATGAAAGGGCTAGCCAACTCAAATGGCCCACCCACTGGAGGAGTCTACACTCTTAATGCTAAGAAGGCTAAGGGAAACAACGACTTGATTGCTGGTGAGTGTTTTCTAAATAATGAACCTTTAAAAGTATTGTTTGACACAGGTGCTTCTCATTCCTTTATATCCACTAAGTGTGTTTTACGCTTAGGTCTCAAATTAACTGAAATTACACCTCCCATGGTTGTCTCTACAGCGACTGAGAGTAGTGTCGAAACCTCTTATGTTTGTAAGAGTTGTCATCTCATTGTATCTGAAAGAGTCTATCCAATTGATTTGTTTTGTCTACCTTTGAAAGAAATGGATGCTATCTTAGGAATGGATTGGTTTTCAGCTAATCGTGTACTTGTAGATTGTGAAGAAAAGATTTTGTATTTTCGTTCTGCTATATTAAGTAGAAATGAAACTGATTCCATTCTACTTCCTAGTGTGTCTAACCTCTTACAATGCCTATGTAGTGGGGGTCAAGGTTTTCTACTAACATCATCTTCAGATTCGGGCCCTAAACTTGATGTCGCTACAATTCCAGTTGTGAATGAATTTTTAGACGTCTTCCTAGAAGATGTAGTATGCCTACCTCCAGAGAGGGAGATAGAGTTCTCCATAGACCTAGTCTCTGGTGCTAATCCAATTTCCATTACTCCTTATAGGATGTCACCTCTAGAGTTAAAAGAACTAAAATCTCAATTAGAAGATCTCTTAACTAAGGGTTTTGTAAGGTCGAGTGTCTCTCCATGGGGTGCTCCAGTTTTGTTAGTTAAGAAGAAAGATGGAGGAATGAGACTTTGCATAGATTATAGGCAACTCAACAAAGTAACCATCAAGAACAAGTACCATATCCCTAGGATAGATGACTTGTTAGACCAACTTGGAGGAGCCACCGTCTTTTCAAAGATCGACCTTAGATCAGGATACCATCAAATTCGAATAAAGTCTGAAGATGTTCAAAAAACAGCTTTTAGAACACGGTATAGACACTATGAATTTTTAGTTATGCCATTTGGTGTAACCAATGCTCCAGCCGTATTCATGGATTATATGAACTGCATCTTCAGACCTTATTTGGATAAGTTTTTAGTAATCTTTATTGATGATATCCTCATTTACTCTCGAAATTTTGAAGAACATGAATTACACCTCAAGATAGTGTTGCAGATCCTCAGAGATAAGAAATTGTTCGCGAAATTAAGCAAGTGTGAGTTTTGGTTAAGTGAAGTAAAGTTCTTGGGTCATGTGATTTCTCAAGGAGGTGTAACTGTTAACCCTTCTAAGGTCGAAACTATTTTGAATTGGACTCAACCTAAGAATGTTACGGAAGTTAGAAGCTTCCTAAGGATGGTCGGTTATTATCGTAGGTTTATTAGGAAATTTTCCCAAATAGCCTTACCTTTAACTCGCCTCACTCGAAAGGATAACCCTTTTGTATGGGATGAGGATTGTGAGAAGAGTTTTCAAGAGTTAAAAACTCGTTTAACCACTGCACCTATCCTTGTGATTCCCGATTCAACTTTAGGGTTTGAAGTATATTGTGATGCATCCTTAAAAGGATTAGGATGTGTGTTGATGCAGAACTTTAAAGTTGTAGAGTATGCCTCTAGACAACTAAGACCCCATGAGGAAAACTACCTTATCCATGACCTTGAGTTAGCAGCCGTAGTTTTTGCCTTGAAGATATGGAGACATTATTTATATGGCGCTAAATTTGAATTTTTAGTGACCATAAGAGCCTGAAATACTTGTTTGACCAAAAGGAATTGAACATGAGGCAGAGGAGGTGGATGGAGTTTTTGAAAGACTATGATTTTGAGTTAAAGTATCATCCAGGTAAAGCAAATGTGGTCGCTGATGCCTTAAGTCGAAAATCACTCCATGTAGCCTACATGATGGTTAATGAGATGAGCTTATTAGAAGACTTTAGAAACCTTAACCTAAACATGATACCATTAGATGAAGGAATCCTATTATGCCCTATAGAAATCTCTTCTGATCTCCGTGATAGGATTAGGGAAGCTCAAGAGCATGATGAAGAGTTACAGTCTAAGATAACTCAACCATACTTTTCCACGACTTCAGATGGGATCATCATATTTAGAAGAAGAATTTGTGTACCTAATGCTGAAAACTTGATAAGAATGATCTTAGAAGAAGCCCATAGAAGTGTGTTATCAATTCACCCAGGTGCCACCAAGATGTATCAAGACCTTAAGAAGAACTATTGGTGGCCTGGGATGAAAAGCGACATAGCAGTGTATGTTGCACGATGCTTAGTATGTCAAAGGGTTAAAATTGAACACCAAAGACCCGCAGGTTTACTTCAGCCGTTAGAGATTCCAGAGTGGAAATGGGATAAGATATCCATGGACTTTGTAATAGGGTTACCTCTTACCCAAGCAGGGTACGATTCTATATGGGTCATAGTGGATCGATTAACTAAGTCGACCCACTTTATTCCAGTGAAAACTACCTTCAATACCCTCAAGTTGGATAAGATATTTATTAAGGAGATAGTAAGACTGCATGGAGTGCCAACCAGCATTGTGTCAGACAGGGATCCTAAGTTTACATCACAATTTTGGAAAGCATTCCATAGAGCTTTTGGAACTTGTTTGAATCTTAGTACCGCTTACCACCCTCAAACCGATGGTCAAACTGAGAGGACCATTCAAACATTAGAAGATATGCTTAGAGCTTGTATCTTAGAAGATGGGGGAAATTGGGATGCACATTTACCTTTAGTGGAGTTTTCCTACAATAACAGTTACCATTCAAATATAGGTATGGCACCTTATGAAGCCTTGTATGCACGTAAGTGTAGGACCCCTTTGTGTTGGTCAGAGATTGGAGATAAAGGAATCTTAGGACCAGATGTCATCAGGGAAACCACAAAAAAGATTAGATTGATAAGAGATAAAATGAGAATAGCCCAAAGTCGACAAAAGAGTTATGCTGACAATAGAAGAAGGCCTCTAGAATTTGAAGAAGGTGATAACGTTTTTCTTAAAGTCACTCCCACTATAGGTATTGGAAGATCTATAAGAGTAAAAAAATTGAGTCCCCGTTTCATAGGTCCTTACCAAATCCTTCGTCATGTAGGTCCAGTGGCATACCAATTAGCTTTACCGCCTTCCTTGTCTGGATTACACGATATCTTCCATGTGTCTCAACTCAAAAAGTACATTCATGACCCGTCACAAACTTTACACTATGATTCAATCCAATTGAAGCCAAACCTTACTTTAAAATCGGTACCAAGTCGAATTGTGGACCGCAGCTTGAAAACATTAAGAAAAAAGGCAATTTCATTGGTGAAGGTTGTTTGGGAAGGTATGTCGCTCGAAGATGCCACTTGGGAACTTGAGTCTGAAATCTTGGAGAAGTATCCTCACTTGTTTTATTAGGTAAGTTACTAAATTTTGAGGACAAAATTTATTTAAGGGGGGAATGATG
>NC_021163.2:50737123-50738649 GCF_000331145.2 Cicer arietinum | reverse complement strand
TAATAATAATAATAATAATAATAATAATAATAATAATAATAATAATAATAATAATAATAATAATAATAATAATAATAATAATAGAAAAGCGGAAAGTAGTAAAGTAAAATAAGTAAAACAAATTAAAACAAAGGAAAAAGAAAAAGAGGAAGGGGGAGGAGAGAACGGGAAAACAGAAAAGAAAGGGAGAGAAAAAAATTGGTGAGATAGAGAAGAAGAAAGAGTGAGAGATAGAAGAAGAGAAGGAGAAAAGAAGAAGAAGAGAGAAAACAACCAAAAACATTTGACAACCCAAGAAAAGAGAAAGGAAAAGTGCATTTTGCTAGAAGTCTATGTAGAAAGAGTTGATTGTACAATCATTTTATCCATTCTTTTGGAAATAAGAGGTGGATTTCCATTTTCCTATCTCTCATTGATGTATGAAATAATGTGTTCAATAGGTTAGGAATTTGGAGTTTAAGAGTTTGAAACGAAGAAAAATGATTTTTATTTTATTCTTGGTTGGATTTAGGGATTTTGAAATAGATTAATGTAGAATTGAGTAAATTGAAATTTCTGATGCTGTTTTTTATATGCTCATTACTGATTTACTCATGATTTGTAGCATTATTGTTGCAAAGAATTGTTAGGAAATTAGTGCGATAGAAGGAATGTTATCAACTTGAATTTCGCATGACATATGTGTGATGTTTTGGTCATAACGTTTTCTATAAACATCCGTTTTGAATGATTTTTTGTTTTCTGGAAACTAGACTCAATTACCTTCAAATTGAGTACAACATTCGTGATGATTGATTGAGTATTGATTTTGAAAAATGGATTACAAGCTGGACCAGAGTTGCTGTTTCTGTTTTGTTTTCTGTCATTGTGTTTTATTTTAATAAACTGCAAGAATTGGGACTAAATAAAAATAAAACAAATTTTATCTATAAAGTAGACATCATAAGCTTTCCAAAGAGTACTCATTCACTCAATTCTGATATTTGTAAGTTTCTGTCAGTTGACTCTGAAGTTAAACTCAGTTTTGAGTTGTATTAACATAAATTTGGGACTGTTTTGGGAAAAATCCACCTTAAACATTTCTCTGAAATTTTATTTTACATTGTGTGATTTGTATGATATAATTGACTTAATAGCTTATGTTATCATAATAATTTTCAAGGTTGAGTGTATGGTAGTCTTTAATAGATGTATTAATAGATGATGTTATATTTGTGTGTATATGTGTATGAATTGTTATATATAATTCCTATATATTTGATTAAAGTGAGAAGTACAGAATTCATCCTAGCTAGATGAATTCTCCGTCTATATACGACGGAAGCGAGGGGTAAGCGAGGGAAAGTGGGGCACCACTTACGGACGTAATTATGTCCAATCTTACCAAAATAAAGTTACTAACAAGAAGAGGACATTAGTAAAACTAATGTAGTCTTTATGACATGCTTGTTAGGTAGAGTTTAAGTCATTAGATTACTCACGTCTAATGACTTGAATATTTAGAAAGAGTCAAAACTTTACATTGA
>NC_021163.2:50732010-50736411 GCF_000331145.2 Cicer arietinum | reverse complement strand
AGATGTAATCTCATCCAACTTTATTCAAATGTGTTACAGGTAAAAAGGCTTAGATCACATGTTGAAGAAATGACGCGTATCAGTTTACACTATAGTCTGCTTATAATTTATGGGGAACTATTTTGAACCATGGATGTGTTATGTACTCCATATTTTTATGTTTTTCTTTGAAGGATTAGTATGTGTATGAATATATTTTCATGCCTTTGTGTCGGAATTGTATTAATCATCTCTTTTGTCGACTTATGTTAATGCTCAAGTTATATTCTAGACAATTAACTTATGGTATTACATTTTTGGTATCAGAGCCGGTCGAACCGACCGTACTATGGGTAGTTAAAATTACTTGTTGTTCTTGTTTTGAGACTATATACTTTATAATTATCAATTCGTGAAATATTAAGTCTGATCAACTTAATATTTGTGTTTGATGTGCAGAACAATATGGAACCAAATCCAAGACCGCCAGGTAGGCCTCGTAGAGGGCAGAATAATGATGAACGTTGGGAACAAATGATGCAAATGATGCAACAATAACAAATTATGATGCAACAACAACAAGTTGTTACGACTAGCATAATGGATCTTAGCTTTTATTAGCACTTGGAGTGACACTAATTGGACATCTAGAACTCCAGATATGGCTGAAATACTCCACATATATCATGTTGATTTTTCACCAAAATTCAGCAGTGCACTAAAACAAAACGCAATGTAAAATTACGACAAATTCCTACTTAATCAACGAAATAGAAACAAAAAACATTTTATTAACTCAAAGAACAAAAATCAACAAAATGTATCAAATAAATCCTTAATTTAACTGATGATTAAGGATAAATTAGACTAAAACAGTGGGAAAATATGCATATGATGAAGAGTCATCACAACCCCAAACTTAATCTATTGCTTGTCCCCAAGCAACAATTAATTTCATATTTGGTCCTGTTAAATGCACATTTAAATTCAATTTCTCAAATTACATCAAACTCAAATTTCAAAGTTCTTGCTACTGCAAAACATTCATCATGCTCTATGGTTGTTTTCAAAAATACAGACAACAAGATTTGTACACCTTGGCATTCATTCATCAAATTCAACTCTCTCTTCACATAATCTCACCAAAATTTCTCTCAAGTGTTGAGAAAGGTTTATGAATTTATCACTCAAATCCTAGAACATGCATCACGCTACCATAGGCTTGAAAAAATTCTAGTTAGCAATCACAATGCAGTAAATGCATACATTTTTGGAGGACTTTCGGGTTGTAATGAAGACAATAATTTTTTTTTTCTACCTAACTCCAAGTAAGGTGATTTAATTAAAGTCAGGTGTTTTGCTTGTAATGTGGCTAGTAACCGAAATAAAAGGGCAAGGCTCAAAGGGGCTAGCAAAGGTTAAAATTTTCATAGGGTAGTTAGAAAGGCTCAAACGACCAATAAAATTGCCTCAATGTATGCATAAATTACATGTGATGCAAGTCAGAATTAGTGCAAGTTCTAGAGGGATAACACATGTCTGGATAATCACACAACAAAGAATTTAAGTGTTTAGGCTCAAAAGCTCACAGCTAGGATAATAAGAGAGAGTATGAACAATCAAAATAAAGCCAACATGCTTCTGAAAAGTTAAAATTGTATTTTTGAAAAATTGATGGCATATTAGCCTTCTACAACCATTTAGTAATCAAGAATGCATGCATTAGGAAGGCTTTTCGACTTGAGCAATAACATAATCTAAGAAATAAAATTTAACATGCGAATTCACAAACAGAAATTTTAAGATTAAGTGCAAGTCAATATGACTGTTTCATCAAAGGAAAAAACAAAAAACATGAACAAAAGAAAGTCAACATACACTGACATTAAACAAAGAAAACGAAAAAACGGAAAGAAACAGGACAAACAACAGAAAGAAAAAAAAAAGGAAAGAAAACTTCTCTCAGTTTAGTAGTTCAAGGATTCTCGTTTAGATCATCTGCTTTTGTTCCGCTATGGTCTACAGTATACTGGTGAGGTGCAAATAGATCAGCATCCTGGTGTCTGGAAAAAGTGTTTCTTGGGTGCGCGTTCTGTCATTTGGAGCTGTACAATCGCCTCTCAACGCATCTTTTTGATTCCTTGCTCATACCAAACATCAAAACTAAGAGAACTAGAAATTAGAGACTAAAATTGGAACTAAATGGAGTAAAATAAATCTGAAATGCAATAAATAAGTTCCTCCATGTCTAGTACCACGAAATCCACTGGAAAAATGAACTTATCCACTTTAACCAACACATCTTCCACCACTCCATAAGGGTGTTTCATTGAGCGATCCGCAAATTGTAGCATCAGCTGTGTGTCTTTGACTTTTCCAATGCCCAGTTTTTTGTATATGGAAAGGGGCATAAGACTTACACTAGCCCCAAGATCACACAGAGCCTTCCCAAAAGTTCTATTTCCAATGGCACACGGGATTGAGAAGCTTCTAGGATCCTTGAGCTTTGGCGGAAGTTTTCTCTGTAGTATAGCACTACATGCTTCGGTTAGCATCACTGTTTCACCGCCAATTTTTCTTTTCTTCGATAGAATCTTCTTCATGAACTTGGCGTATGTTGGCATCTGTTCTAGTGCCTCTGCAGAAGGAATGTTAATTTGTAATTTTTTAAAAACATCAAGGAACTTACCGAATTGTTTTTCTGTTGCTTCCTTTTTTAACCTTTGAGGAAACGGAAGTCAAATTTCTGGTTTTGGCAGTGGTTCCCTTTTCTGTACCACATGTTATTCCTCCTTTTCAAGAGTGGTGTGCTCTTCCACTAAGGTCGGTGTGACTGTTTCTTCTGAGTGGGTCGAGCTTGAAGTGCTTACACTTCGTTTGACTTTAAGTGGTACTTGTTCACTTACCTTGCCACTCCTTGTTGTCACGGCATTGACATAATTTCGTGGATTCGTAACTGTGTCACTAGGCAAATGTCCAGTCGTTCTTTGTGCCATTTGTTGAGCAAGTTGACCCATTTGAGTTTCCAGATTCTTTATGGATGCAGAGTGATTTTTCTGGATGGCTCTTGACTCTTCAATGAAAGAATTTGTGATTGTCACTAATTTCTCCATGGCACTCTCCCAAGCAGCCTTTCTAGGTGGAAATTGGTTCGTTTGAGCTTCTTGTTGACCCTGAGAACCACCTTGCTGATCTCTCCAGGAAAAATTTGGATGATTTCTCCAACCAGGATTGTACGTATTAGAGTAGGGGTTATTCTGCCTCCCATTATTACCAACAAGATTCACCTGTTCTAGTTCTTCTAACTCATTGTCATCCCGTGTTTCGCATGCTCCAGTTTTATGTGCTCCTCCACAAAGATTACAGCTAGCCTGTCTTAGTAATTTGACAGGGGCTACCGAGGGTTGTACATTTAGAGCTGCTATTCCTTTCTTAATCTCAGTGGCAATAACATCTTCTATCTGTTTTGAGAATGACCTGTTTGGGACCAATCCATCCATAACATTCAACTCCAATACACCACTTGTTGATCCACCACCTCTGTCATACAACATCATTTGTTCATTTGATGCCATGATCTCGATAATCTTCTGTGCTTCTGTTGCAATCTTGTAATTCAAAGAACCACCTGCTGTGGCATCCAACATAATTCTAGTGTTCGGTCTCAAACCATTGCAGAATATTTGCATTTGGGCAGTGTCGTCATAAGCATGATTAGGACATCCTGCAAGTAAGTTTCTGAATCTCCTGTAAGTGTCACAGAGAGATTCTCCCTCCTTCTGTTTGTAACTGGAAATCTCTTGCCTTTTTTCTAACAAACATAGCTGGGGGAAAGTACTGTTCCAAGAACTTATCTTCAAGATCATCCCAGAAACCACTCCTTAGCATCATCTATCAAAGAGAATGGAAATAGCTTCAATTTCTTGCTTTCCTCAGACAAACCATCTACCTTCACTGTTTCACATAATTCAAAGAAATTTGTGAGGTGTCTATTAGCGTCTTCGTTATGTCTACCGGCAAAATGAATTTCCTTCAACTCTCGGTATAGACCAGGACTTATTTCAAACTTATTGATTGTAACCGTTTGGTGATGAATGGGTAATCGAGCACGATTTCTAATTCGATTCCCATATTCTCCGAGAGTACGTTCTGGTGGTGGTGGGTCGGCCATTTCAGTAAATATGACACAATCACTCAAAACCTCTTCTTCCACTACTAAATGTCTTTCCCTTGGTCTCCTTTCTCGAGCTGCCTTTCTATGTGTTTTCGCTGTTTTTTCAATTTCTGGATCAAAGAAAAGTTCAGCTGAGGATTGGCCTCGCATACAAGGTTAGACAAATTGTGAGTACTGAAGAGTTAAAGAAAGATAAATAATTAAGTGAAAATAAGAGAGTTTTAAACCAAATTTTTTTTATATTAGAA
>NC_021163.2:50730872-50731805 GCF_000331145.2 Cicer arietinum | reverse complement strand
TCCCTAACAAATAGGGTTTAGTTACTCATGACAGAAATAAAAGAGATAAAGATTAGAGAAGGATTACAAGAAGGATTCATGAATGATTCTTGATAAAACTGCTCCAATGATGTTAGAAACGGTCGTCTTTGAGTTTCTATGCTAGGGCACAAGTCTCCCAACTTCCCAATAGTCAAAAATATCCCTAAAACAGTAAAAATCTGTGTTTTTATGGTTGCTGGTGCGCGTCGCGCGCCCCAGGCGCGGAAAACGCGCTCCAGGCGCCCATTGGCAGAGGCCAAACCTGAGAAATGCGCTCCAGGCGCACAGCATCTGTTGTCTGATGTATGTTGCATTTTTCTCATCTTTTGCGTCTGAATTTGGTCCCGATGTCTTCATGAACGTTGTAGATATGGATCTTAGCTTTCATTAGCACTTGGAGTGACACTAATTGGACATCTAGAACTCCAGATATGGCTGAAATACTCCACATATATCATGTTGATTTTTCACCAAAATTCAGTACTGCACTAAAACAAAACGCAATGTAAAATTACAACAAATTCCTACTTAATCAACGAATTAGAAACAAAAAACATTTTATTAACTCAAAGAAAAAAAATCAACAAAATGTATCAAATAAAGCCTTAATTTAACTAATGATTGAAGATAAATAAGACTAAAACAGTGGGAAAATATGCAAATGATGAAGAGTCATCAAAACTGTTTTGAATTGGACTCAACCTAAGAATGTTACGGAAGTTAGAAGCTTCCTAGGGATGGCCGGTTATTATCGTAGGTTTATTAGGAAATTTTCCCAAATAGCCTTACCTTTAACCCGTCTCACTCGAAAGGATAACCCTTTTGTATGGGATGAGGATTGTGAGAAGAGTTTTCAAGAGTTGAAAACTCGCTTAACCACTGCACCTATCCTTGTGATTCCCGATTCAACTT
>NC_021163.2:50718014-50730312 GCF_000331145.2 Cicer arietinum | reverse complement strand
AATGTGGTCGATGATGCCTTTAGTGGAGTTTTCCTACAATAACAGTTACCATTCAAGTATAGGTATGGCACCTTATGAAGCCTTGTATGGACGTAAGTGTAGGACCCCTTTGTGTTGGTCAGAGGTTGGGGATAAAGGAATCTTAGGACCAGATGTCATCAGAGAAACCATAAAAAAGATTAGATTGATAAGAGATAAAATGAGAATAGCCCAAAGTCGACAACAAAGTTATGCTGACAACAGAAGAAGGCCTCTAGAATTTGAAGAAGGTGATCACGTTTTTCTTAAAGTCACTCCCACTATAGGTATTGGAAGATCTGTAAGAGTAAAAAAATTGAGTCCTCGTTTCATAGGTCCTTACCAAATCCTTCGTCGTGTAGGTCTAGTGGCATACCAATTAGCTTTACCTCCTTCCTTGTCTGGATTACACGATATCTTCCATGTGTCTCAACTCAAAAATTACATTCATGACCCGTCACAAACTTTACACTATGATTCAATCCAATTGAAGCCAAACCTTACTTTTAAACCGGTACCAAGTCGAATTGTGGACCACAGCTTGAAAACATTAAGAAAAAAGGCAATTTCATTGGTGAAGGTTGTTTGGGAAGGTATGTCGCCCGAAGATGCCACTTTGGAACTTGAGTCTGAAATCTTGGAGAAGTATCCTCACTTGTTTTATTAGGTAAGTTACTAAATTTTGAGGACAAAATTTATTTAAGGGGGAATGATGTAACATCCCTCTTTAGCATTAATAATTTGTAGTAATTTTTATGTTTTACATGTTAGTATATAATAATAATAATAATAATAATAATAATAATAATAATAATAATAATAATAATAATAATAGAAAAGGGGAAAGTTGTAAAGTAAAATAAATTAAAACAAAGGAAAAAGAAAAAGAGGAAGGGGGAGGAGAGAACGGGAAAACAGAAAAGAAAGGGAGAGAAAAAAAATGGTGAGATAGAGAAGAAGAAAGAGTGAGAGAAAGAAGAAGAGAAGGAGAAAAGAAGAAAAAGAGAGAAAACAACCAAAAACATTTGACAACCCAAGAAAAGAGAAATGAAAAGTGCATTTTGCTAGAAGTCTATGTAGAAAGAGTTGAGGGTACAATCATTTTCTCCATTCTTTTAGAAATAAGATGTGGGTTTCCATTTTCCTATCTCTCATTCATGCATGTATGAAATAATGTGTTCCATAGGTTAGGAATTTGGGGTTTAAGAGTTTGAAACGAAGAAAAATGATTTTTATTTTATTCTTGGTTGGATTTAGGGATTTTGAAATAGATTAGTGTAGAATTGAGTAAATTGAAATTTTTGCTACTGTTTTTGATGTGCTCATTACTGATTTACTCATGATTTGTAGCATTATTGTTGCAAAGAATTGTTAGGAAATTAGTGCGATAGAAGGAATATTATCAACTTGAATTTCGCATGACATATGTGTGATGTTTTGGTCATAACGTTTTCTATAGACATCTGTTTTGAATGATTTTTTGTTTTCTGGAAACTAGACTTAATTACCTTCAAATTGAGTACAAAATTCGTGATGATTGATTGAGTATGGATGTTGAGAAATGGATTACAAGATGGACCAGAGTTGTTGTTTCTGTTTTGTTTTCTGTCATTGTGTTTTATCTATAAAGTAGACGTCATAAGCTTTCCAAAGAGTACTCATTCACTCAATTCTGATATTTGTAAGTTTATGTCAGTTGACTCTGTAGTTAAACTCAATTTTGAGTTGTTATAACATAAATTTGGGACTGTTTTGGGAAAAATCCACCTTAAACATTTCTCTGAAATTTTATTTTACATTGTGTGATTTGTATGATATAATTGACTTAATAGCTTATGTTATCATAATAATTTTCAAGGTTGAGTGTATGGTAGTCTTTAATAGATGTATTAATAGATGATGTTATATTTGTGTGTATATGTGTATGAATTGTTATATATAATTCCTATATATTTGATTAAAGTGAGAAGTATAGGATTCATCCTAGCTAGATGAATTCTCCGTCTATATACGACGAAAGCGAGGGGTAAGTGGGGCACCACTTACGGACGTAATTATGTCCAATCTTACCAAAATAAAGTTACTAACAAGAAGAGGGCATTAGTAAAATTAATGTAGTCTTTATGACATGCTTGTTAGGTAGAGTTTAAGCCGTTAGATTACTCACGTCTAATGACTTGAATATTTAGAAAGAGTCAAAACTTTACATTGAAAAGAAACTCAGGAAATAAATATAGTCCCAAATTAGGATGCTAATTGATTTAATTTTATTTACTGGGATCCACTGAGATGTAATCTCATCCAACTTTATTCAAATGTGTTACAGGTAAAAAGGCTTAGATCACATGTTGAAGAAATGATGTGTATCAGTTTACACTATAGTTTGCTTATAATTTATGGGGAACTATTTTGAACCATGGATGTGTTATGTACTCCATATTTCTATGTTTTTCTTTGAAGGATTAGTATGTGTATGAATACATTTTCATGACTTTGTGTCGGGATTGTATTAATCATCTGTTTTGTCGAATTATGTTAATGTTCAAGTTATATTCTAGACAATTAACTTATGGTATTACAATTTATCACTGTCAAATATAAATAAATAAAACACATGATAAATATTTGTCACCAATAAATATGAAAATATTACGTGACAAATATATATCATTGATACACAAAAATAAGAGATATATATTTATCACTGATAAATATTAAAAAAAAATATGAGATAAATATTTATGAATGGTATATATATAAAAAAAAAATGACAATTTTTTTCATTTATATTGGATCATAGATTTCTGAATGATAAGTATTAAAAAAAAGATAAATATTTGTCATTAAATAAATATAAAAATCAGCGATACATATTAATCACTTATAAAAAATACCGGACAAATATTTATCATTGATACATAAAAATTATGAGTCACATAAAAATAGGATAAATATTTATCTCTGATAAAAATAAAAATAACAGACAAATATATATTATTAACACATTAAAAAAATAAGGGATGTATATTTGTCACTGATAAATATAAAAAGTTATAAGAAATTAAAAATATGTGATATATATTTGTCACTAATACATTAAACATGCATGATATTATTGGTTATATATTAGTGACTGATACATTAAATTATGGGTTACATATTTATCATTGATACATTAAACATATGTGATATATATTTGTCAATGATAAATATAAAAGAAAATATGCGATAAATATTTATCATTGTTAAATATAAAAAACACAAAATAAATATTTATTACTGACAAACATAATAAAACACAAAACAAATATATATTTTTTTATGCATAAAAAATACATGACCCAAATTTATCACTAATAAGCATAAAAAACACTGAAAAGATATATGTCATTGATATATTAAAATTTCACGAGATAAATATTTCTCAATAATAATATAAAAATATACGGGACAAATATTTGTCACCAATGAATATAAAAAAATTACGAGATAAATATTTGTTGCTCATAAATAAAAAAACATGGAGTATATATTTATCATTGATCAATTTTCAGAAAAACTACGGAACAAATATTTATTATTAATATATAAAAAATACATGACAAATATTTAACACTAATAAATATAACAAAAAAAGATAACAAATGACACATTTTCATATTTTTTTATCTCTTTTAAATAAAACACGAGATAAATATTTATTATTAAAAATTATTTAAAATTAATATTGTTTTAATATCTTCAATTTAAAAATTAGAATGATTACAATACACTCTATATAAATAACTATACACCAAACGCATCTCGAATTAAAAAAATAGATCCGTGCGAGGGATCTATTACCCTTTAGTTTGAACTTAATTCAGAAATAGAAGAATACGAACAATAGAGAATGCAGATGAGGTTGGGTGGCGGCTTGTTTGCACTTAGCAATTTTAGGGGTACAAACTTTATGCGCTTGGACCAAACATATTTAAAATTAAATGAATAAAAAGTAATAATAAAACATTGAAAAAATTAGATTTAATACCCCTCACTTTAACTGCTATCCTCACAATTTAAAAAAAAAATCCAATTTTACTTTTACTATTTTTTACTTCTCTTGTTGAAATTTTTAGGATCCATCTTCTATCTATCAAATTTTTTTATTTTTGAAAATTTGAATAGACAAAATAAAGTTAAAAATTTTATAAACCGATAATATTTATTGTTTGAAATTTTCAAATAATTACTTTTCGAACTAAAAAATTTGAAAAATAAATTTTTAGATAGTTATTTAGTTAACCGGTAAATCTAAAAATTGAAATTTCTAACTACCAGAAAATTAATTTTTTAATTAACAATAATTAGCAAAATTTCAAAAAATAAATTCAGTTCAAAATTTTAAAGAAAAAATTAATTTTTTAAAATTTTTTTTAGAGACGTTTATGTGAATTGTCCGAATTTTTTACTTCTAATATTAATTGCAAAGGTATTTTGAAAAGTTCATGAATCAAAATTACAAACGTGGAAGTATTGGTCTAAATGTAAATACAAAATCTAATTTTTCTTAACATTAAAGGAAAAGGTGCAGTCAGTCTCATGCCAATCCATTACATCATTATTTAATAATGTTGTATATTTATTATTTTAATATCTAATGCAGAGAAATAGAAGCTATGAAGAATATGAAGGTGAATCGAGGTAATAATAGTTTTGGAGGACTGGTTCATCCAAACCACCAGAATCATGGACGTAGTGGACAAGCAAAGAAACTACCAGGATTACACATCAAACTGCTCTATGACGTATGTATTCCATGAATGGACAAAAAGCTTCTCGTCTGAACGAAATTTTTAAAGGGAGTGCAAGATTGCAGGTAATCTCTTGTACTTTTTTATATCACTGCAATGCACTCATTTATTTCTATGGATTATGTGAACCGTTTGAAATTGTTTGCCTTTTGATTTGATGGTTACTGTTGTTGCTGATAAGATAGTAAGAACAAGCACAACATGTATATGCTTTGTTCAGTATCTGTTTTTGGTAGGAAATTTCTTACTAATTGGATTTGTCTATCCTATAAGCATCTTGTTATTCTTGGAATAATTTCTTTGCTGTACCATTAAATCCTGTTGGATTTTGGCCATGAGCTTGTAATTATTTCGGATGCAGGACTTGCCTGATTTTTTACTACATACCAAGTCAAAGTCACTCTGAAGGATGAAAATCAGGAGTGTACAACATTGGCATTGGAAGTTACACATGGGACTAAAGTGGAAGATATACTCGTAGTTAGAGATTTTGCAGATAGAGGTGGAATGTGGAAGGGAAATTAGTTGAGAGGATCCACACTTTCTATCCACACATCTAACAAAGTTTCTAATCTTCACATCATCTTAAAAAAGAAGAAAACCAAACTACAAAAGCTTACTTGATTACACACAATGTATGGTACAATCATAGACATAAATACATACATTTTGAAACTTCAAATGAACCAGTTATCCAAGAGCTACCCAAGTTGCTAAATCTAGAGCTATATAACTGATCACTAATTGAAGCCGTATTAAAGATCAACAATTACATGGTTAAGAGTTACATGCCCCAGATGCCACGAGCTGTTGCCACTTTGTTACTTGGTCGAGATGTTAGTTCGTACAATATCCTTGCGAATGTATCAGAATATTTGCTATCTGTGAAAAGTATCTCTGCAAAAGCATTCTCATAAGCTAGCAACAAAGTTCTGTTTTGAGGCTCAGAAACAAGACTCTCCAATATCATGGCAGCTTTTCGGCAAACTTCTGGAACAGGGTGCGGCGTCTTAATCACTTTGAGCAATCGATCTATTGCCCTGAGTTTGAGAAATTCTAATTAGTTAGCATTACTATTCATTTTCAAAATTCATTGCGAAATTAAAGAAAATTATCAAATCATGATTTTATTCTTTCACAGAACCATAAAATATCTCAAAATATATTTTTTAGACAAAAACAATTAAAACATACAAAATAAGTAGATTACCATCTCTCGCTAGCAATCTTCAACCTGCAGTCCATATTAACTTCAGCAAGGTTATAGAGTGCACCTATAGCAGCTGCCTGTGCATCAAATGCTGGTAAGCTGATAAGGTCGATTAGACGTTTGTGTATCTGCAGTAATCAATCAATGATGATTATTTTTGCAGCATAAAATAAATTAGGTTTAAATGTTATTTCTGTCCCTATAAACTATATCACAATCTACTTTTTCTTATTTTGTTTTAAGTCTCTAATAATTGTTTGTTTTAAAATTATTCCCTGTATTATGTGGACCATATTGATTTTGTTCTTATATGATTCATAATTTAGTAAAATCAATATGGTCCAAATATTACAATAATTATTTTCAACGTGAACAAATATTATAAATCAAAATAATGAACCAAAAAACAATTTCTATATGTTTCATGGATTAGAAATAAACAAAAAAATTACTAGGGACTACAAACAAAGGCAGTATATTTAAAAAGACAAAAAAGATATTTAAACCAACAAATGAACAAGGTAAAACATGCACAAAACAAAGTTTTACCTGTGGAAAAAATGGAAGCAAGAAAGGTTCGTTGTCAGGATTTATTATCAAACGCCCAAGTAATTCAGCAGCAGCACAATGCCAGGCTTTGACAGGAGAATTCAATATCCCCATGATGGCCTGAACTGCACGTTTCTCTCTGTAAGTAATACAACCATTTATCAATCGAAAACAGAGAATTATAATAGCCTGCAAGAGGAACAGTGAAAGTAGATTAATCACTTACGTTATTTTAATAAATGAAGGCTTGGACGAGCTAAATATTCGAAGATCCAGTAGTGGAGCCAAGTTAACAATTGTCTCTAGAGCATTTGTGACAAGTTCTTCATCCTCTATCAATATTATGAAAACACAATTCAGACTTTTAAATATAAGGCAATACATATTTGAATGAGAATGTGGAGAAGAAAAAAAACTTCCAGAAATAAGACATTTTGGTGCAATGGGTATGTAGAAGTTTAAGATGTTCCACAACCGGTTCAATTTTCAAAAGATGGCTATTATCTTTACAAAATTGAGATAAAACAGGATTTAAAATAGTCGAACTCAAAGTTTGTTTTTGTCCACAACACCAAATTATCTCTAGGATATACATTACAAAGAAAAGTAATGACTAACGATAACATCCTATCCTATTAAACTCCAAAACACCAAACCAACCAAATGAGCATAAGGCAAATGAGCAGAAGGCAAGATATTGGTACTTGCGTTTATCTTCAACCAAAAAATGCACCAAATGTAAATGATAATTATTATTATAATTATTTCCCAAACTTTAAACCATAAGCAGTCGCATAAAAATGGGATGCTTAGGAAATATCATGCATGATTGCCAACCATATACAACCCAACCTCCAGGCTCCAACTCATAATTATTTATTATTTATTTCATATAATATCATGTCATTTGTAATTTAATTCATAAAGGACTTAAACATCAAGAAGTTAATCCATAATACTTCAGAAGTTCATTAAAAAATTAGATAACTCATACTAAATGTCCATCTGTCTTTAGTAGTGCACCGACTGCAAAGAAGCATTTTGTCCCCAATAAAATATGAACATATATTAGATCTAGTTACTTTTCTCAAAAAAAAATAAGATCTCAGCAATTAAACATATCATAATTACATCAGGCAAGATAATGTAAATTCCATGCAAACATGCTGTAGAATAACGTATAAAATAATGTTAAATTTCTTGACTTTTTTTTTTATTAAACATCAATATCAAAATCACATCCAAATTCACTCGACCATTTCCATATTAGGGCTTAATAATTTCCTAAATAATTAAGAATAATAAAAGGATGGTTTAAGGAAAAATTTGGTCCTATATGTGTCCCTCATTTAGGTTTTGGTCCCTATAAATTTGTTTGGTATATGTCCCTATAGTTACATACTGCTAAGGTTTGGACCCCTGTAAGACCATTAATACTGGTTAAACACTAAGGACCAATCCTCCATAGGCATCATGACTCAATGACAGGGACCAAAACTCATTTAAGTAAAAAAATATGGATTAAAACTAAAACAAAAAAGAATACTCAATGGTAGGGACCAAAACCAAATTCGGTCGAAACTGTAAAAACTAAGAGAATAGTCATTACTATCAATTCATACATGCAAGACATATCTCAATTCAATACTAAATTGAAGCCAATCAATAAGAATCACTAGTTTGTATCTATTTTGGACATGAATCTCATCTTGAATCCCAATTTATTTTATTGAATCTCAATTCACTATGATAGATCTCGATTTATTCAAATTAATCACTGCCTAAACTTGGTGACACTCACCACTAATTTTGTTTAACCAACCACTTTACCTTTGTCATTTGATTTATGACTAAAATCTTGAACTATTTTGAGGTTCATATATAATATAACAGCTAATAATTTTATTATGTCACAAGTTTTCTCTAAAAAACGACATTTTTATTGGTCATATATCTTACATTTCATATTAAGATTTGATTCACAATTCGAAAAATAGATCTTACATTCACGATTTGAATCTCGATTTGATAACCATGACTAAGACAGTAAGAGTGTAAACTAAAACTGATTATCATTATCATTATAATTTATAACCATCAATCATATGTGCAAAACTAAAAAATGAACAAGATTCAACCGGCAATACTTCTCACCTACTATATGCTCTTCAATGCATTGGAATGCTGTTTCCATACAATGACGATTTTGGGCCATTATAACTTCATTATCTGGCATGAAAGAGAAGTTCCTAATGATATTTGAAGCAGCAACAGCACATTGCTGTTTTTCTGCTCGCCCTTCATCATCTAAATTAAATAGACTATCTTCATCAAACCGCAATTCTGAAAAACGATGTTTTGTCGTGCCATTCTGATGTGTTGATTCTGCAACAGCAGAGCCAGACCCTGGGCTGCATTAAGAATAATATCGTACAATGTGACTCTTTCTCTCTGCTGGCTTCCCCATTTTGGAAATAAAAACATATAACCATTGAAATTTGGAAATTCACAACAACAAAAAAGACATCATTTAAGAACATGTTTACCTAGGACGGTGGAGAGTAGCAGTAGAGCCCAATGACTGATGCTCATTTCCAAATCCTGTTGCAACAGAATTTGAACCTAAAGATCTAGCCCTTGGCATCCTGACTAGTTCCTTTGGGAGTGCTATGTCACGCCAGTCATCTATCTGTTTCGGTTTATAACATGATATCAACGATGGTAATAATTTTGACAATAAATGCAAAATGAACTTCAGCAAATCTTCTAAAACTTTTACACAATGTTATATATATCAGTGCATATTAGTTTATTTCCTAGGATCCAGTTATCATATTATAGTATCTTAGAATATCTCTTAAGATTAGTTTTTATATTACTTACTATTATTATGATTTGTTTCCTAGTTTCCACATTTATTTCAGGTTGAGTCTAAGTATCCCTATTAATAGAGTTTAGTACATGGATCAAACTACTAACATATTCTGTAGTCAGTAGCGATCGCGCCGGAGCGTCGCAGTGGCTCTGCGCTACGCAAGACAGCGTCGCGTATTAGGGTTGCGGTCGTCGCGGCCTTGATAGCGGCGGAATAGCAGAGAAGATGAAGTGCGATCTTCTGAAAAAACACGCAACAGTAATTGCAACACAGATTGTCTAAAATACCCTCCTCTTTTAATCCGTTTAGGGTTTTCTAATACTTTTTGCCTTTTTGCAGTTAATATTTTATTATAAAAATTAATTATATAAAAGGCTGACTTCTTCTCTTGAGTACGTGCCCTGTTTTCATGAGAACAGAGGTTTTTTTTTTTTAAGGAAGAAGAGAACATAGATGACGAAGAAAAAAGGATTACAAACTGAAACGGCAGTCTTCTTCAGTTCCTTTTTCTCACCAACCACTTCTCTTCTCCACCGTGCTCTTCTTTCTTCTCTGCATCATTCTTCATCCACGTACCTTCATTCCTGAACTCTGTTATTCCGTTTCTGTTTCAGCCATTCCCTTTCCCCTCTGTTATGGTATAAATTGCTTCTAATGTTACCATAGACATCGACGTAGCGGCCATACCACTATAGCGTTTTGAAGGCCGGCTGCTATGCTACGCTATCTGCTACTTACTACATAGCTAACATAGCCTCAAGATGAGGGACTCACAACAGGTACCAACAGGTTCTTGCTGGGAACAATAGAATTTGTATAAATTTTGTTACACACAGATTCAAAATCCAAGTGAGGCAATGAAGGATTAACACCATGCACATGTTATTAGGTTTGTTAATCATTTTGGTAAGCTCATCACCAGTCAAAAGCAATTTGACCTCAGCAAAGATCTTGATCTATCATTCAACAGTAATAAATATATAGATTATGAGCTACATCATAGAGGCGACCAATTGTGCATCAGGTTGCTTAAACTCTTCACGTTCAATTTTAGCAATATCATTTGCTTTGTATCTTAAGTGATTGGATAGTTATTGAACAAAGAACCAGATCTCAATAGTTGCTTGTCAATTCATGTAATTCTACCCTATGAGATTCTCCAGTCCAGTGTGATAGAGGGATTGCCCAAGAACACAAAGATAAAGTAGATTCGCTTTTGAAGGTGGCATTATTAGAACCAATGACTCCAGATGCTGTCATTGGAGACAAGAACAACCATAGAAAAAAGGTAAAAACCAGATACGATACAGAAACATGACCAGAAAATTGTGCACAAGCACTAGTACACAGAAACATAACCAACAATATGAGGCGAATGGAAAACACGCCTGAACAGCAATGACAGTGGAAGCTAGGTAGTTAATCTCAGATAGCGGTGTGTTGCTGCCAACCGCAAAAGGTGGGATAGCGGGTTAGCGCGTTCCGGGATAGGCGGGATAATTGCTATGTTTTTGAACAAATTACATGAATAATATTATATAAACCTATATTTAATGCAAAATTAACAAATGACTCAAACTCTGAAACATTCATAATTAATAATAAGAATCTACAAGTCTTACTCTTCCAACAAAAGTCAAAAAAATAAAGATGATGCATATTGAAGTCTTTAACACAGAGTAATAAAATAACTAAATATTAAAACTCAAATGCATGTTCTAGCATAGGAATCAAAGATAAGCATCATCTTCATTAGCATATTCTACTTCTTCTTCTTAGGTGAAAGTAGAAACAATAAAACAAAGAAGAAAGAAATATTAGCGGGGTCTCACTGGGAAAGGTTGGGATTTACTACACCGGGATAGTGGGATCTCGCCCAGATTTCGTCGGGATCTTGTTTCACGCTGTCACGGACCACACCGTCGCGGTCAGGCACTGTGGCGCACCGGGACCGCGGGAGCTCCACGTGAAACGCTGGGATTAACTACCTAGATTGGAAGTGGTTGTAAATTGGCCAATAATACAGAAAAAGGAAGAACTACATGCCACGGCATGGCTCCAAGTTCACATGCATGATGGCACATGGGTGCTTTGATTGCGACAAGGTTCCGATGCATAGCAGATCGGCTATACTTAATGTAATACAAGTCTTGCAACATCTGATTCTCAAGTCTTTTCTTGAAGTGAATTAATACTATAATTTCAATGTTAATTTAAATAAATCTACATTTTGAAACTCTAAATTTAAATGATTTAATACAAAGTTACATGCCCAAAAGTACTCCATATGCACTCATTCCGACGTACTACAAGTCAAACACAATATTTAAATGACAAACAGTAGCAACTTTGGTGCATGTGCTCCATACCTCTTCCACCACTCAGCTGGCTTCTTATTTGTTCTATGCCTTACTGCTACACTCAATGAAGAGATGCTTCCACCCGTCCTAAATGTCGGCAACTCCTCTATCAACGAATTCAGTACTTATATTAAGCTTCTCTATGCATTCACAAAGGCCACCCAACACTTTACCATTATTCTCAATTAGTGGATTGCAATAATACCACTCAACATTTAGATAGAGGCCAGCTGCGTGCAATGGATGATGAAGTTGAATACTCCATTTGTTATCAATGCTTGTAAATATTTCTCTATACTTGCTTTCATTACCGCGGAAACCATTTGAATTGCCCCTTTTCCCTTTCCATTGTTTGATAGATGAAACCCGTAGCAGGCTTTTTTTCGTTATCAAGAAGCCTGAGCACACATACAAGAGGCCTCATGGCCTTAAGAGCAAAAACAACATCAGCCCAAATGGGATTTGAAAAAGTACAACAGCAGTTGCCCTCTTT
>NC_021163.2:50681248-50717992 GCF_000331145.2 Cicer arietinum | reverse complement strand
TTCTTCAGAAGTGAACATCTTTCTAAGATTTTCTTTTTGTTTGTACAATATTTGCAATGTAAGGTATGTTGTAGCAAACCTTGTGACTCCAACCCGCTCTTGTTTGTGACCTTACTCGTTAAGTTCAAAGCCAATGAGTGGTTGTAAATAAAGCCTACAAGATTGATTCTTTTACATATAACCTTTTTAAGTTTAGTATTCTTTCTTATATCTTCTAGCATCATCAAGTATAGATAATTTGAAGCAACAACTTCAATCATCAATTCGAAGCTTTTCAACTTTGCAACGTTAAAAGGAATTCCATTCCTCTAAAAAAATTGAGCTATATACCGGCAAGTTCTAGCTCTTGCTTCTTTATGCTTGACTGTTTGTTTCGTTTTCCCAAAGTTTGATCTAGAATTTGGTAGAACATTGCATCCAAGAGGCCTTTTGTACTCTTCTTGGAATTATCATTCCACCTTTTTCCACTTTGAATCTTACTTATTTCTCGAACTCTTCAACTTCACCATCATCTTCATGCACATCACTCAATAAAGTTTTTTTTCCACTTTTTTCTAATCATGGACTTCTTTCAAAATCAACCTAATATCCTCCGGTATTTTGTTTCAATAATCTACATCTCCTTTTATTCCTATTTGATTTGATGTCTTTGGGCCCTAGAAATTCCTCCTGAATTGGTTTTCTTACGAAAAGATCACATGTAACCTCTGCTTGTCCTTTAAACTATTCCACTAGCATGATATGTCAATGTTATCACTTGTTGATTTAAAAAAACTCGACAATAGTAGAATCAACCAAGCCACTAGTTGACGACAGTTGAGAATTAGGAGTTTTCACGGATGTTGCTAACACAAACAGAGCCAAAACCATAAGAGAAACAAAAAGTAGTGAAAACCAATAATGAAAATGAAACAGAGGGAGGGAGGGGCTTCAAAACAGAAACACTGAACAGTATGCGAAGAAGCAGAGCAAAAAGCACCAAAACCAAAAACGAAACAGAGGGAGGAAAGTAGAAGAAATGAAGAAACAGAACAAGAACCAAAAAGGAGAAAAAACTGAAACAGATGTTGGGAACCAAACCAGAGCAGATGCAGTGAAGGCTATGCTGGGACAGCGTGGCTGAGGACAGTGGGGGCTGCAAACGGCACAGCAGAGAACGGCACGCAGAGAAGAACAGCAGCAACCAAATGAGAAGA
The DNA here is from genome assembly GCF_000331145.2 of Cicer arietinum. Classification (NCBI taxonomy): domain Eukaryota; kingdom Viridiplantae; phylum Streptophyta; class Magnoliopsida; order Fabales; family Fabaceae; genus Cicer; species Cicer arietinum. Next base: position 50,716,796 of record NC_021163.2, on the reverse strand, counting down.
GGCTGAGAAGGAGCAATCGTGTGAGAAGAAGAGAAAGGGAGATGACGCATTTTGTGTGGGAAATTTCAAAATTACCCCAGCAACGGATCAAATTTAAGGGTAACTTTGTATAATTCAGTTGTCCTCAACATGTGTGAGGTGTTTTGTGATTTGCACGAACTGGTCCATAAATTCATGCCACAAACGTTGCGTGAGGGAGCACCCACCCACCACGACAGCAGCGCTATTTGCTACTTACAACAACGTAGACCTAGTTTCAGCGGACAAAGCTTGAATGTGGTTGGTCAACAGGACGACTGCACGGCTAGGGTTTCTAACTAGGGACTTTCAGGCTTGGTTTTTTATATCAGACCCAAAGGATGTGAACTTTCAGCTCTCATAACAACTTGAAAGTAAGGAAGTGATTCATTTGAATTACTTAAGATATTGAATCTCAATATCTTTTATGTTTATTTATACTAAAATGTACAGCCGACGATAAGGATAAAGCAATCTCTAATCTGATATAAATCTATCTTATTTGTGACAACAAAATATTTATAAGAATGATATCATCATGATATATTTCAAATTCATATATTCAAATATCTGAACAAACACAACAAAGAGAAATGCAGGCAGGAGAGTAAAACAAGATTGGTAGCACATACAACTTGAAGAAGTGCATCAAGCAAACCGGGGATTTTTGTTAAGGGAGTTGCATCCTTGCGCATGTCATCCTTTTCTTTAAAGGAGAGCAATGTAAGAGTATTCAACGCCCAGGTCAACTCACTCTTGAGACCACTTTGAAGAGCCAAAACAATTCTTTTATTGTTTTGATCTGCAAAAGTTAAAAAATGAAAAAACTGACAATTTGGAGCCATCGGACAAGCTTTTTCACAAGCACTTCTAGAAAGAATGAAAAAAAAAACTTTAACATGATATTGCAACAACCATGTGAATTCTAACTAATTTATAAGTTGAAATCAACTTCTTGAGGACATTTTAAGAGGTTCTCTCATTAGCTTCTCAATAATACCTTAAGCTTATAAGGCTTTCTTTATGAGTTAGAAACTAAACACTAAGAAACTCATATAAGCTTGAAGCTAATCCCAGTGTTATCAATAGCGGATTGCGGAAAATAGTGAAACACCAAAAATCCGCTAGCAGATAGCATTGCGGTCAAATAGCAGAGGCCGCATAGAGGTTGATATAAGTAAATTATATTTAAAAAAAGGCATGCTGCATACAGATAAAAAAGGGAATGCAGCATCATAGCTTATATATTGAAAGGTAATGTATTACAGTGAATATAGGAGTAACACTCACCAACTCTTTAGTTTTTCTATTATAAAAATAGCCATGGTTGGCACTCATGCAAAATCTTCAGTTTTATTATTTCAAAAAACCTGAAAATTTTTTTTTTCCGCTATTGCTTCTATTTCAGCAATCAGAAATTGGAATGGCGGTCGCTATTGTCCTAATGGCGAAACTAGGATAGCGTAGTGGTTCTCATAGCAGATTCATCAAAAACCGATATGCTATAGCGCCGCTATTGCCGCATTTTGACAACACCGGCTAATCCAAATTACACTTTGATGCTAGAGTCTAATTATAAATCAATATTATCCATACAAAAAAAAAAAACAAATAGCATATATTAGCCAAAAGGCACTCCTCTTGCTTTGTTCTATGATGGTTGCATCAATAACACTCATACTAATACTCCTCCAGCCTCTTGTAACTTAAAATTAAGTGGCTCGTCATGCAATTAATTACTACTAGCTTGCCAAAATTGATCCCTTTTTTGGGTCTTCCCACAATCATAGCATGGAAAATTAACTCCAGCGTTGCCCAAAAGCGGCACTATGGTATATGAAAATTGTGATACTAACTTAGTTTCTCTGTTAGGCAAATAACGGTCGCTATTCTAGTTTCTGCGGCCGGTTGTAGCAGAAAAAGGATAATTTTAGGGTTTTAAAAATAATAAAACTATAGATAGTATGTGTGGCAAATTGAAAATTGAAAAACTGAAGATTCGGTGAGTATAAGCCTATATGTAAGCTATAATTTTCCTCCATTCCCTATTTTATTTGTATGCAGTATGCCTGTATTATATATAATTGACTTATTTCAACAGCTATGCAGCTTTCACTATATGCCTGCAATTCTACCCAAGGTTTTAAAATTCAGTCCGCGCTACGGCAGAGACAAAAAGGCATAGTGGCGGCTGATATCGTTATTCCCCGTTTTAACAATGTGAATAAAAATAAAAAACCACGGCAACGCTCGCTCAATGAAACGTTGTTTGTAAAAAAAATCCAAGATTCCCATTTTTTCCACTGCCTTACCTTCTTCTCTAGTTCTAACCTTCTCTCATCTCTCACCTAGAATTATACAGACATTATATAATAGTGCAAATAATTTTAATAAGATTTGTGCAAAGTTGTGATTAATTTTGTAATGCAAATTGTAAGAGCCAAAATCACAAAATCCTTAACGCGTCTGCAACCGCAACCACTATCTAAAACCTTGACGCTACCTGCTATTTCACACATAGCAGATTTTTGGTGTTCTGTTATTTTCTGCAATCCATTATTGACAACAGTGACTTTCAGCCCAGTTAGTACTCACAGTTTACTTCCCCTACTACCAATTACTGTTAAGCAATTGACCCCTATATACATTCATGTGAATGTAAGTTTCAGCTATGAAAACAAATGCACTTTTTAGTGTTAGTGTGTTAAACTTAATCTTATTTCAAAATGAGGTCATTGTTAATCAGATAATTCATAACAAAAAGAAACACTATAAATTTCAAAAGCTCAAAACAAAGGAAGTAGAAGAAGCTGTTAACAAACCAGCAAATGAGCTGTGAACGTGAAGAGAAGGACCGAGAAGGGTCGACGGAGCAGCCAAATCGGCGGCGGCGGCTGCGGCGGCTGTACTGTTGTTACCGCTACCAAAAGGACGGCCTCTCTTTGCCGGTGTCGCCGACCCACCGCCGGTGGATCCACCGGACTTGCCTTGGTCCCTCTTTTGCATCTTTCTCTGTTTAGGGATTTGAATTTTGATTTTCGAGTTTGGTATGTAATTTCGATTTCGATTTTTTTGGGTCTTAGCTGGGCTTAGTTTTGGGCCTATAACCCATTAGATCTTGTTATTTATGTTCTGCCTCTACTTCTAAAATATATAAAAATATACGTTTGAATAGGCTAAATAAAATACACCTCTGAATTAGTCTCAACATAATTTGGGGTTTTTGAGAAAATTTGGAGTGACAAAATAAGATTTCTTATGTTATTGGAATATGATAATTTGTTTTCTCACTCATGTTCTCAAAAGTTTATAATATATATTCGGATTAGTCAATCCAAAAATATAAAATACACATTCAAATTACTCAATTCATACATATATTTGAGGGCTTTTGAAAATATTGAAAGTAAAAAAAAAAGCACCTTAAAGTATTCTTATTTTATTGACAAAAAAAAATTATTTTTCACCCACTCGTTCTAACAATCTTAAACTATTTGACCATTTTGTTGAAATTAATAAAAATATATAATTACAATAGTAATTAAAAGGTATCATTTGAAAATTATAATTTAGAGTAATGTGTATAATATTAATCAGATATTATAATTAAAAAATATAATAAATATTATTTTAAAAATTGAAAGTGATAATTATTGAGGACACGTAATTTTACAAGTTGGTTAATTATTATAGGACTGAAAGACTAATATATATCATAGATCTTTACCCCTCCATTTTTAAACAAAGTGGAGAGCTCAATTACTAAAGTTTAGTGTATATAGACCAATATTTTAGAAAGTAAGACATGAATTAAATATATATTGGGAGAATATTTGATACATTGAAATGTAGATTCGAACCAGAAGTAATTCTTTTATATGTATTTAATGTGTATAATTTCAACACTAAATTCTTTAAAATAAAAAAATTAATAATAGAGTCCTTTATTTATTTTCTTTTGAGAAATTAAAAAAAAAAACTCTTACTCATCTTAATATTCACGTTGGTGCTACGATAAAACAAACATTTTTTTCAAATAAACAATAATTAAAATTTGTTTATTCAATATGCATTATAAATGTAAATATATATATTCTATAGAGCTAATCTTGTTTGAAGTACATGAGACAGTAAATCTAGGTTGATGATGTTGTGAGACTCTATCATTGCTATTCAATTTCTATATTTTTCTCAAACCAAATAACTCCTTCTATCATTGCTATTGCAATAATGTGACGAAGGCAAAAGTTTTTGTATCAACATGAAAACATAATCAACTCCCAATCCTCTCCCACCTTCATCTCCAAACAAAAGATTCAAGACTTGATGAATGAACAGAGGACATTAATCCTACCAGACTAATAATGAAGTGGGATCATGGATGTGGACCTTATGTTGGCCTCAACTGTTTGATTTTAATTGAACAAGATATCATATTTTTTCCAATTGAGGTGGGATCATGCATGTGGACCTACATCAATGTTCATATATAGTATATATAATAAATAATAATAATAATAATAATAATAATAATAATAATAATAATAATAATAATAATAATAATAATAGCCACCTTCAAAATTCATATAGTATATATGATAAAAAAAACATTTTATAATATAAGATATGTTAATCTATCAAGTAAAAGTAGTAAACAAGTCACTATTTTAATAATATCCCTTTAATATATAGATGCCCTAGATATTTTCATTATGTTAGAAGTTTGGACAACCAAATGAAAAATTTCACCGATCAAAAGGAATGACAAAATTAATTTTCATGTTTAAAATAATATTATAATTACAAAATCTGCTTGGCTATTTAAAAACTATCAAAATTGATTAATAAAACAAATATTAATATTATCAACATCATGTAATGTAAGTAGTAGATAATTGATTTTTTAAACATTAATATAGTTATGAGTTTGATTTTTAATTATTTATACGAAAGAGCATGACTTTTGGTCGTGTGTACAACTAAAAGTAAAAAAATATATATAGTGGTGTTTGTTTTAACAATAAATTTGGTTTGGAAGGGATATGACTAAGGTGGAGGAGATAAAAAATCGAATGATAAAAAATTTGTGGGTTTGATTCATATGATCTCAATAAAATACTAATAGCAATAATTACCAAAAATTGAAGAAAAAAAAATTCTTACAAATAGAAGTTTGGTTCGGGTTAGATAGAAGGAGGGGAAATTTTGACATTAGCAAACTAACTTATGGATAAATACAAAGACAGCCAAAAAACTTGTGGTACGAAAAATAAAATAAAAAACTCCAAGTAGATAATTTAAGGTTTTGGTTATGAACTTTATCATAGAGGACCTACTTGGCTACTTATGTGTTTATTTTTTTGATTCAGTTTGGCTAATTAAGGCTGCAACCAATATTTGTTATTTTCTTTAGAAATTGAAACGTACAACTAACCATTAGTATAAAGGAATTTGGCAATTTTTTAAGGTATGGTTGGTTTTATAGATGAACATGACTAACCACAAATTTCTTTAGTTTAGTACCTAGTTGCTTTCATTTGTATTTTATTATAGCAACTTTTGTTTAATGTTGTTCTATACTATGAATAGGTTTTTTTTTATAATTGTTTTGGAATATGTATTCTGGAATATTCTCTGGTAAATGATTGAGGTTAAAGCAAACATTGATATATGGTTTTGGACACCATGTCTATAGTTACTCACAAATGACAAAATAGTTAGCTAGCTAGTCAATAGGGTCAGGATGTAAGGTAGAGTCCTATTAATCCAAAGGACCACAATATTTTACCACTCAGCTTCCCTAGGTTTCTGCTTATATGGCCATAAAGTTTCTATTCATCATAATTATTCCTCCAAATTTCAATGGTGGGTCCTAAGATTTTTTAACTTACTATTAAGCCATTTTCTTATAACTCGCAATTCTAGAATTCATGAGGGAGAAATTTTGTAGAGATGTAAAATGTACAATTAATTTTATCTGTGTGTGATTCTAAATTTAGGTTAGAATTTAGAGCTTTTATTTCTCCAATTTATTTTTAAATTTTGGATTTATTTTTATATAAATATCTAAAAGTAAATTATTTTGTATTCATCTCACCTTTGATCATAATTTATTTTAAAAAATTAAATAACAAATAACTTTGTCGATTAAGCACGGTAAACTATGATAATATTGAAAAAAATATTATGTTTTGTAGTTTAAATAAATTTTACGATAACTTAATGGATTACAATCAATTATTTTTACCTCAAACAAAATACACATTAAGTAATAATGAAATCGTACATAATGGAAATTTCTAGTTGCTTTCAATCATTTTCTTAGGAACTCTATCCTGACAGCTACTAGTTTAGGGAATTAATGGGGCAAATAAAAGGATTATATTTTTTCCAATGGACCAATTATTATTTCCTAATCTTTAAATTGCCAAATACAATATCATTCATACGATATGATATGTTGTTAATATATGGGCCCTAAGTACACTAGTATAATAACTGGTGGTTTTCCAAGCATGTAATGTTGATTGATGTTTTTTTGCAAAAGGCACTTTCCATGACCCTCCATGTTTTGTAAAATTAGTTGTTCCATACTTTCAATGTTACTTCATACATATCCCTAAACTTTTGTGTTAATAATTCATGATAATGAGCCTTACCTGTAATAAAGGGAGATGTGAACACCTTTGTCCTCATCCATATCTGTCTTTACACTATTATAAATGTAATGGGAGGGATATTATAGTAATAATAATAATCTTTAACTACAAATTTGAAGTTAAAAGCTAAAGTAAAATATAATTAAACGGTAAGCTCAAAATAAAAATACAATTAAATGTTAGCTAAAATTATTTAAATTGAAAGTATTTAGCTTTTAAACACTATATTGAATTGAAAAAAAAAATATAGAAATTCGCAATGGCGTTTATTGTTCATAACTTAAGTTTATGTGTGCTAGTATTAAAAATAGTTGGAAATTGAAGGTATGGTGAATGAATAAAGAATTCTAAGTGGTCAACCTCGAGTGGGACACTTGACTCTGTTGTCAACTTAATTATCAGTTGATCGAAAGATGAAAATCAAACTGAATTTTACAAAAAAAATATAAAAGAGTATATTAAAATATAATATTACAATAATGAAACAATATACAACATTTAAAAGATAAGATAATAATCCTAAAAATATTATTGGTGACCATAGTAGTGCCAACACAACGTTGCGGTGACGATAATAAACCATTTATATTAGTCCACATTTTTTTATTTTGTACCTTATAGTTACTTGGCCTAGACCGAAATTCTTTTATAATGGTTGTACAATTAAATACCAGTGTAACATAATCTTTTTTCCACATAGTGACAAAGTTAAATATTGTTAAAAAAATAAAGCGATTGTGTAACATTATTAAATTTAAATGATAAATACATTTTTTAAGGATGAATTTGTATTATGGAATTGAGGAGGAGATTCAACCACATATATAAAGAAGAATAAAATAATTAATTTTAACTTTAAGCTCCGAAACGACGAGGAGTATTATATACGGTTGATTCCACTCTCTTTGTTAAATCGCTTTCAATTAAATAAATAAAATAAAAATATTGGAAATTTTCAAGTTTGAAATTTCTTCTCTCCCTATTGGTGGTCTTTTCTAAGGAATTCAACCCATCTAGAACCTTACTTCAATGTCAGTTTAATGTTGAATAATTGGCTCAACTAACTCACACAACAGAGCGTTATTATCAGATAGAGATCACTGAACCTATACTTCCATTCAGGTTCATAATAAATGTCTAAAAATTGTAATAATTAGAATAAATAAATATTATTTTATTAAATTATTTATTTTAATTATTGATGAATTTCTTATTAATATTACTATAAAATATAATATTAATATTTTAGAAATTATATATATAATTATTATTTTAAAATAATATAAAAAAGTATATTAAAAATTGTGAACAATATTCATTTATAATGTATTTTTTACTATTTTAACATATTAAAAAGGAAAGCTAGTTTCAAGCATAGTTCATCTCAAAATATATAATTTCATGCGTAATTAGTCAATTAATTGGTTAAAGGTCATACAACATAGTCAATTTTCCCATTCTAAGCTTCTCTAGGGTACATATTTTCCACTTGACTTTTTATTAAATACATTTATGGAATAAATTATTAATTTATTTTTTTTTATGTTTCTAACACTCAAGAATTTAAATATAGGTGTAAAACTTGATTAAAAATTATTTCATTCAGTATTTAAACTCAAATTCTTTAAAACTATATATATATATATATATATATATCATAGAAAGAATTAATTTATATACACTGTTAATGTAAAAAAAATTATCAATCAATCACAACTGTTAGATCATTAATAATATTTGACTTTTACACAGAAAATGTTATATTTTTTACACTAAAAATATATGACAATTAAAATATATATATATATATATATATATATATATATATATATATATATATATATATATATATATCACTTGTCTTTTTTAACATTTTAATCTAATAAATTATTAATTTGATGTCTAAAATAGTAACATGTTGTCAATTTGATTCTTATCATTAAAAAAATCAAAACCAATCTCTAAATAAATAAATAAAATTAATGATCACATTATTTTTGTATGATAATTTCAAGAGTTAATTTAATGGTACAAAGAGTCTAATCTAATTTTAAAAACTATTTTAAAACATTAATAATTTCATATATTATTTACAACGCCTTATAATTTGAAAGAAAATTATTGATTCACTCTACATTTATCTCTTTATCATTTCAAGGGTTGCACAATTTTAGTTAATAGAATAAAAAATAAAGAGTATCCATTATATAATAATGTCTAACTAGTGACAAATTAGAAGCTTAACCAATTGAGAATTTATATAATTATATGGTTTAATATTTCTTTATGTAGGACACATCAACCTTTGTAAACTATGAAATCCCAGTAGCAGTGGCCACTGGCAGTGCCTGAAAAGGCAACTAACTACTACATAACATAATAGGAGCTGGAGAGTAATTCTGGTCTGTGTCAATGTGACATTACTCCTTCTTTGGCATATTCTCAGAAGCAGAAAATAGATTCTTCATAAACCAAATGAAATTCAAAAAAAGCAAATGGTCCAATTAAAAATGATAACAAGATAAAGGAAATTTCATTATGGCAAACATGCTAAAAGGCAATCAGATAATTACAAGGGAAGCACTAGCACTAGCACTAGCACTAGCACTATAGAACACAAATAAAGGTTTTTGTACAAGTATATGCAATTAGTATGTTTAAATATTAATTTGGAAGACATATGATATTGGTTGTCTCTGGTTAAGATGTGACAATTGAAATTTTGGTTGTCTTTAATTAAGATTTGATAATTAAAATTTTAGATAAATTTTGATTTTTTTATATAAAAATTCCGACTTTTAAATATAAGCCGTCTAATTTTGATTAGATGATCCACTAAATTTATGTTTTTTTTTACTTCTAATCTATTATTTTTAGTATTTTGCTGCTTTTTTTTTTTTGTCTATAGAAGACATGATTAATATTATCATAAATTTACAAACAACTGCGAGATTTGAATTTGAATTCATAACAAGACGTTCAAATTAATAATATCGTCATTTGCTAATTAAACAAGAACTTAAACACTTTTAGCATTTTGTTTTTAGTCTCTTCAAATTTATTAATATTAGAGTTGGTCTCTATAATAATATATAGAATATTTTATTTTAATCCTTCTAGATAAGAACTAATATAATATTAACTATAATTAAAAATAAAAAATAATATATTTTTAGAGGCATTATAATCACAAAATACTAAGGATCAAATCACCAAAAATTATATATTTACTGATGCTAAAAACAAAAACTTACAGGAACTAAAAATATATTTAAAGCTAAAATGTATAATCAATTTAAAAAAATTAAAAGAAAAATCTTTATTTTTTGAAACCCTTTAATTGATATATTATTAATATTCAATGTAGTCATTCAAATAGTAAGCATCAGTAAATTAATTTATGAATTTTATAAATTGACAAATACATCACTGAAATTGTAAAATAATAATCAAAATAGTTCATATTTAAACTTTTGATATTAGAAATTATAATATGACGTGTTAATTGAATATTTGACCTCTATACATTTATATGATATCAATGTCATTACAATAAGAATTAATTGTTTTATGAAATTTAATTTTTTTATGGATTAATTTGTTTAAAATTGGTCAATGTATAATTATAATTATTCACAAATTTTTTTAAGATAACAAAATTTCGTCGATAAATATAGTATTGGAAAGATGACATTGATGGGAATTAAAATGGATAATTAAATATATAATTACATTGTCACATCAAAATATTTAACAATAAAAATTTACACAATGACTATTTTAATTGATATTTTACAATATCAAAAATACATTTATCAATTTACAAAATTCAGAAATTAATTTAAGTGAAGTTTATAATTTCAAATATCAAATTTAGATGTTGACTCGATATTATTGTTGTGATCATATGACACTACTAGTTTCTAGGATTCCTTCAGCTGCAGAACATTGAAGGCATGCATTAATATATGCAGAAGCAGAAACTCATGATTCAAGTGATTCTAATCCTAAGGCTAATTTAATTTCTCTTACAAATTTCTCTGGTTATTTCTGATTCCTTTGATATACACAATTTCCTAAAGAAGTGATGCAAGCTGTCCTCTATTCATTAAATTAATGATTCTTATGCCAATTTTCTTATTGATGTTGATTGTATTGATTCCCCACACTAACTACACATAACAATACCCAATAGCATATATATAAACTTAAAGCATTTAATTTCCTCATAGGGGTAATAATAAGTAATATGAAAAAACTTGCAGAGCCCAATTTAGTCTAATAATTAATAATTTTAATGAAAACTACATTTTACTTTCTTTTCTTTTTTTATCTCAATTATTTATTATTTCATGCATTTTAGAAAGCAACATTTTACCAAAAACTCAGCTCATTGGTTTGGTGTTCTTGTCAATGGTGGTTTTCCGCATAAAACTGTTTTTGTTTTTACCATTTCTAATGGTGTTTTGGCTTGATGGAAGAACAATCTATACGACAAAATGAGAGATAAATTAATAAAATAAAATATAATAATAATAATAATATAATAATAATAATAATAATAATAATAATAATAATAATAATAATAATAATAATAATATAGTTAGATGTTACCACTAATTTACGTTTGAGGTGGGGTGGAATAACATTAATTTAATCGTCCTTGAGAATGGATATTGAATTCAAGGAAGAAGTTTCTTTCTCAAAATTGTCATCAATTTTGTCACATATGACTCAATGAATCAGTTCAGACTTCTCAGTAACATTCATTAGTAAAATGGTTTGCATCTTGTGGTCTAAACACTACAAGAGTGGACCAATCATAAATTATTCACCCCACAAGAATCAAATTGTATATATATATACTGCTAATTAATAATCATAACAAATAAGATGGTTATTTTATTTATATAGCACTAATATTTTTATTTTGGTCAACTATATACTACTTACATCTTATCTCATGGTATGAACAAAAATAATTGCAGTAGTAGGAAAATTTTTATGATAGATAAAAATTAATTCGACATGTATTTTGATATATTTAATTTTTAAAATTAATAGTTAAATAATTTTTTTTACATATTTTTTGTTATTTATATAATTATCATTACTACATATTATTTATAAAAAATGTCACCGAAATAAAATTTTATTTTTTTAAATTTATATTACTAATAATAATAAATATTGAATATTGTTACAATTAAGTATAAAAAATTAGTATAATATTTATACACAACAAAATTATGTTTCTATTTATGAAATAATATTTTTTAAATCAATAAATAATTTTTTAATTCATATAGAACTCGCTTATTTGTTAACTTTAAAAAAATTATTAAATACTTTAATTTATAAATGTACATTTCAATACCCTAATGATAATTTGTTTTTTAAGACAATATAGTAGTAATATATTAGACATTGATTAGAACATCTTGCTCGCGTGGGGTCGCTAAACGTTGATTTTTAACTTGATTGAAAGCGATGTATTTTGGCGGATTCTCTTTAAAATAACCCATTTATTAAAAATAATAATATATCCTACTTTTCAAAATTAAATACTAGTAAATATAACTCTCTCTCTTTTTTTTCTTTTTTTTAAGGACTTTTTTTTTTTTTTTTAATTTAGTTTTGAACGACCTTGTCAAAAGAAGAGCACAATTTCATTTAACGACTATGTCAAAAATTTATATTTTTATCTTATTTTCTTAAAAAAAATTATGAGATTATTAATTCATTATGCGATTTGTATCAATCATATTTTTTATTTTTTTATTTTATTTGTTTGTTAAAAATAATATAAATCAATTAAAATTACTAAAAATACATCCAACAAAAAAATACCAATACAAATATTATAGAAATTAGGTAGAGTTGTCAATAATAGTCAGTCATATTTTCGAATATAATTGATTATTCATAGCCTGTGTTTTCTTGGTATTTTATCTTTAACAATCATTTTAGTTCTAATATAGCTACTATTTAAATGACTCTTCTTAAAGTCTCAAAATTTTAATATTGTGATATATTATTTCACCTTCGTATGGGGTCAATGTCATTCATTAGGCATAGCCGATAACTTTTTGCTATAGATATTGAATATATTAACAATCATGGAATACGTTAGTTAAATATACTAAATAGTTTTAATGAATTTAAGAAGATGCAATTAGTCTAAAATTTTGCACAGTCAGCTTTGTCAATTGAATCATATGACTTAGTGAGTGTTGGACTTAGCCACTTCATCTTCAATTCTTTTTATGCAATTTTTTTATGTATACTCGGTCATAAGTTAACATTAATTGTAGTTGATATACTTTTTTTTCGAATAATTTTCTAATAAGTTTTCTAATCGGCATGCTCCTTTGATTAGTTCATAACTAACCCAAAAAGTTCTTCAATGTTTTATGCAAGTTCTCCATGTTGATTCCCTTTCCTTGCTTCCTTAGTCTTTTTCAAGATTTGATATATTTCTTTGAAACTTCTTAATATAATTTCCACGCTAACCATGTTTACTAATTTGAGTTCAAAAATGCACTTATTTATATATGTTTTGTTAAACAAGTGACTCTAAACACAAGAATAGGTGAATTGTAAACTTTAAAATATTGAAGATAAAATAAACACTTGAAAATTATTGAGTAATTTTAAGTGCAATATTTACGAAATAAAACAAAACTAAGAGAAAAGAAATAAAGTGCGAGAAATACACCTGATGAAATAAAGAACAAAAAAGAGACAGCACACACATAGTTATACTCGTTCAACCACTAACAACTTAAGGCATATTTCCCATTTCACAAACAATAGAAATATTATTAATATCATGCTTTTAACACATGATTTGTAAGAAACCTTTGACAACCTAAGAGAACTCTTCAAATGAAGTTAATACTTTGAAGAATGAACTCTAACTACAAGAGATATTACATCTCTTGAATAATTAGGATTACTCCTAATAAGATTTGTTGAAATTGTGGGATTTTAGAGAAAAAGATGAGATAAAATAATAAAGGTTTGAATATTATTGAAAATAGCTTAATGCTGACTTGATTACAAAAAACTCAATAATAATCTAGATTTATAGAGAAACATAGACTCAATCCTAAATCAGGAATAAATCATAATAATAATGAGAGATATTCTAAGATATCTCTATGATTATAAATTGATCTAAGAAATAACTCAAGATACTCTAATATAATATAAAAGATCTTATAAGATATTTTCTAATATTCTGACACTCCCCCTCAAGCTAAAACTTACTAAGTTTTAGCTTGTTACAAGAAAACAATGTTTTGCTCTGCAAAATAATAAAAAAAAGGTGGAAAGGCAACTCAGGGATGCAAGTGAAGTCGGAGAGAATTGCTATAAATACAGCTAGCCAGATAGCCGGAATGATCATCAGCGTGAGAGAAATTCATGGCAAGCAGTTGAACAAAGCAAGGTCCGTCCTTCTAAAAAACTGCATTTGGAAGCTTCAAACCAATAATATCAGAGACTCAAAATATTTCAACTTGAATTTGCTTCAAGGAGAGAGAGACATGCTTCAAGGAGAGAAAGGCAAGGCAAATACATCTGGGACAAAGATGGGGCCAGTGTATCTGGGATAAATTGCCAAGTTGTATGCATGTGGTTCGAAAGAAAAAGACTTAAAACATATCTGAAACTAGGAAGGAAAACTTAAAACAAATTTGAAAACATTATGCCGGAAAGCGGACAGACGCGCCTGAGCTCGAGGCTGTTGGTGGCGGCGCGTGAGATAAACACGGTGGATCTTGGAGGCACATGAGTGCGTGTGGAGCAACTTTTGACCTAAAAGAAAATATGGGTTGTGTAGATTGGAAGATTCCGCACACAATGGAAGTGGTTGTGTCGAAAAACTTTTCCAGCAACGACGACATGCAGCAACCACAGATGGCAGCAGTAGGAGACGTGACAGTAGCAACGACAGGCAGTAGTGGCAGCAGCGACATATCTACTCGCATGAGAGATTTGCAGCGCGTGTGACGGTTTTTGGCGACGCGCTTTTGGTCATGACTTGATCTGAAGATGACTGTTGTTCGATGGAAAATTTGCCGGAAATAGTGGCAGCGGCGGCAGTAACAAATTGAATGGAAATCGAGTGAAACGTGTCGGAATGTTGGAAAAGAGAAACTATGATTATATTCCCTAACTGTTGGGAACTCGGCAGGGGAATAGAGGCGGGATCGTTCAAGGATGATCGAAATAGGCTCTAGATACCATGTTGAAGTTGTGGGATTTTAGAGAAAAAGAGGAGATAAAATAATAAAGGTTTGAATATTATTGAAAATAGCTTAATGCTGACTTGATTACAAAAGACTCAATAATAATCTATATTTATAGAGAAACATAGACTCAATCCTAAATACTAATCTCTATTTATAGAGAAACATAGACTCAATCCTAAATCAGGAATAAATCATAATAATAATGAGAGATATTCTAAGATATCTCTATGATTATAAATTGATCTAAGAAATAACTCAAGATACTCTAATATAATATAAAAGATCTTATAAGATATTTTCTAATATTCTGACACTCCCCCTCAAGCTAAAACTTAAGTTTTAGCTTGTTACAAGAAAACAATGTTTTGCTCCGCAAAATAATAAAAATAAGGTGGAAAGGCAACTCAGGGATGCAGGTGAAGTCGGAGAGAATTGCTATAAATACAGCTAACCAGATAGCCGGAATGATCATCAGCGTGAGAGAAATTCATGGCAAGCAGTTGAACAAAGCAAGGTCCGTCCTTCTAAAAAACTGCATTTGGAAGCTTCAAACCAATAATATCAGAGACTCAAAATATTTAAACTTGAATTTGCTTCAAGGAGAGAGAGACATGCTTCAAGGAGAGAAAGGCAAGGCCAATACATCTAGGACAAAGATGAGGCCAGTGTATCTGGGATAAATTGCCAAGTTGTATGCATGTGGTTCGAAAGAAAAAGACTTAAAACATATCTGAAAACATTATGTCGGAAAGCGGACAGACGCGCCTGAGCTCGAGGCTGTTGGTGGCGGCGCGTGAGATAAACACGGTGGATCTTGGAGGCACATGAGTGCGTGTGGAGCAACTTTTGAACTAAAAAGGAAATAAGGGTTGTGTAGATTGGAAGATTCCGCACACAATGGAAGTGGTTGTGTCGAAAAACTTTTCCAGCAGCGACGACATGCAGCAACCACAGATGGCAGCAGTAGGAGACGTGACAGCAGCAACGACAGGCAGTAGCGGCAGCAGCGACATATCTACTCGCATGAGAGATTTGCAGCGCGTGTGACGGTTTTTGGCGACGCGCTTTTGGTCATGACTTGATCTGAAGATGACTGTTGTTCGATGGAAAATTTGCTGGAAATAGTGGCGGCGGCGGCAGTAACAAATTGAATGGAAATCGAGTGAAACGTGTCGGAATGTTGGAAAAGAGAAACTATAATTATATTCCCTAACTGTTGGGAACTCGGTAGCGGAATAGAGGCGGGATCAAGGAGGATCGAAATAGGCTCTGATACCATGTTGAAGTTGTGGGATTTTAGAGAAAAAGAGGAGATAAAATAATAAAGGTTTGAATATTATTGAAAATAGCTTAATGCTGACTTGATTACAAAAGACTCAATAATAATCTATATTTATAGAGAAACATAGACTCAATCCTAAATCATGAATAAATCATAATAATAATGAGAGATATTCTAAGATATCTCTATGATTATAAATTGATCTAAGAAATAACTCAAGATACTCTAATATAATATAAAAGATCTTATAAGATATTTTCTAATATTCTGACAAGGTTATAAGAGAATATAGTGATTTACACTCTGAGTGTAGATAAACAAATTGAAGCACAATAGTTCACATTACAACTTGATAATTTTTCATCATATGCATATTTTTCTATGGTTTTTAGTGTTATTTATCTTTAATAATTAGTTAATTTAAGGAGTTATTTGATATAGTTTGTTAATTTTAATTTTTGAATATAATGAAGTTTTTATTTTCTTATATTCTTGATTAAGTAGAGATTTTTTGTAGTTTTGTGTTGTTTCGTTGTTTTAGTGCAGTGTTGGATATTTGGTGATAAACCAACATGATTTATGTGCAGTATTTCAGTCATATCTAGAGTTTTAGATGTCCAAATAAAGTCAAACCAAGTGCAAATGAAAGTTAAGATTCATAGATATAACTTTCATGAAGACATCAAAACCACATTCAGGCTCAAAAGATGAGAAAAATACAGTAAAACACAGACAACAAATGTTGTGCACTGGAGTGCAAATGCTTGCGCTCGAAGCACATTTCTAGAGTATTTTGAAATATTGCTTCTGTCCAAGAGTATCCCTGGCACGCGTTATAGAATGCACCCAAAAAAATGCATTTTTCTTTCTTTCTATGTATCTTTTTGGCTGTTTTGAAGTTTGAAGACTCGTGCGCTAGCAGAGAAACCTAGAGGAGGCTGGTTCTAATATCATTAACAGATTTTTATCAAGAATCCTTCATGAATCTTTCTTGTAATTCTTCTTTAATATCTATCTTTTGTATCGTTGTCATGAGTAACTAAATCATATTTGTTGGTATAAGTAAAACAAGATGAAACTTTTATTTATCTGATTTGATTTTCTAATTATATGAATGAGTTTATTGAATTGTTTTTCTCATGTGTGTGCTTAATGCTTTTTATTGTTTGATCAATTTTAAACTGTTTTACAATTTGTATTTTAAAACGGAAATGGATTTTACAAATGTTTGAGATGATAAATTCATAATATTGTAGTTTAGGGATAGATGTAGGTAATGAAACCAACTGAATTATTTACAGAAGCAATAATTTATTAAGAAAATTCTTGTACATTAAAGCTGATTTTATAATCTTAAATTCACTAAGGAATTAGAGGATACTTTGAAATTAAATATTCTGTCACTAAGGAAATAGGACAAGATTAATAAAGAGAATTCATTAATTGTTCAATAAAGAAATCTAGTAACTAGGATTAGTTAGAAATCAAAGTTGAATTCTAAGTGAACTCATCATAACATTTCCTTATTAGAAATATTCAATTATATTACTCTTATTAGTTTCAAATATAATTTCAACCAATTCGATATTATAACGCAATCCTTGAGTTCGATACTCGATAATATCGTTTTATTATTACTTGCAACAACTCAGCACATTTGGTAAAATGCTATCACAACTCAAACTATGTAGTAAAAATAAATCTCTCAAATAAAATATGCAGTGAGTAGTAAGAAAGCAAAAAGAGAAGATAGTGAACGGGCATGAAAAACATGTTTAGAAAGGAAAAGGGAAAATGAGGAAATGATGCGCAATGAATATTCTGATTCCTCACGTGTGATTTTTGGCTAAATTTGTCATCATAAAAGATTATTTCTACTGATAATCGATTACTTTTGTCATTTAAAAATACGAAATTGACCTCTGCATGTAATATCGTTTATTTTCACTAACATAATTGATTATTTAGACGATTCTAGAAACAAGGAGGTGGCTTTCGTAGTCATAATTCGTTACGTGACAATCATAATCAATTATTTTAATTAAAAGCTTCTTTTGTGCTACTGGAGTGTCCTCCCCCCGAGAATCCTATAGAAATGAAATTAATGTCTCTTTGTCTAGGTGTTTTTGGGACTTCCTTTTCTTCAAATTCTTAACTTTCGCCAACGTTCGGGTGTTTTGGAATTCCTCCTCCTAGGTTGTGACCTTTCAAAGTCTCTTAATCAGCTTCTTTTCCCAATTTTAATTTTTTAGAAGTCCTTATTGAATCATGTCTTCGATTTGTATTGTTATGCTCTAACAATCATCGGTGAATGACCATAAATCCCTTGTACTCATAGTTCACATTTCAGGACAAACTAGTTTTGACTCCTTTTGACGTGACAAAGTGATTAAATTATAGTTGCAGGCATCTTGATTTCTTTTATTTTTAATAAATTTGTAACTTAAAAAATATTCTATCTTAATTATGAGAAAAATTAACAATGTGTGAATTTTATTTTTTATAAGAGTGATAAAAATTACACTAGATCCTAAAATAACATTTTTTTCTCTCTAACATTATTATATATACTAGGGTTAGATACATATTGATGTATCCGTTTTTCCACTTTTATCGATAAAATTACAAAATTTTATACTATATTTAAAAAAATATATATAATTGAGAAAAAAATATAAAAATATAAGTAAATAGTTCAAACAAAGTATAAAAGTGGAAGAACAAAATGTTATAATAAAATTTCATATCTTTATATATATATATATATATATATATATATATATATATATAATTTTATTATTTTACTATATAGAATGATAAAATTATAAATAAAGTAGTTTTATAAATGAAGACTAAAATGAGAAACAAAAAACCACACCAAAATAAGTACTCTCTTTACGGGAAGATGCTATGGTGGAGAGATTTTAAAGGCGATCTATCATATATTGATACTTCAAAATCATCTAAAATTATAAAATTATAACGATGGTCGATAATACTTTTGGAAAGTATAAATTAATAAATTTTCAAGTCTTTATTACTGAGACGATAAATTGATCGATGTCAATTCAATATAATATAATATAAGAAAATTAAAGTGTCAATTAAAACTTAACTCCTCAAATGGACTTCAATTTGACCACTATATCATTCATAAAAAAAGAGTATAACTGATAATTTTTTATTTTAAAGAGGGTGATTTGACCATAAGAAAATTTTTAATTGACTTTTGAACTATTCATCTACAATAAATAACTTATATAATTTTTCTTCCTTTTTATATTTATAGTATATATGTACAAAATACCAAGATGAGTGATCACCAAGTTTGGAACCTAGATCTTAAAAAGATCGAATAATATACATTAACGAGTACGTAACCAACAATTAAGCTGTGCTATCCTATCTTGATGCAAGTAACCTATATTGGCATATCAATCACCCCAATTTTATAAGCTTAGATCGTAATGCGTGGTTTTGATATAATAATACAAATGTGTTTGCTTGACGCAATAAATTAAATGCAGAAGAATTCTTTTTTTAAATAATGTAAAAAAAATTAGAAGAATACCCTTGTTACAAGTTCTAATAATGAACATGTCTTCTAGTTTAATTGGGAAACTATGAAAAGGCACGATAACTCCAAATTTTGGTTTTGGATCATGAACTTTGAACAACACACGATCTTACACGGATGATTTATCTATAAAAGAATTAGTGTTTTTAAATTTTTACTCTTAAATCTCATTTATCTTTTTATTTAATTTTTTTATTTCGAGATTTAAGATTTTAATTGACTCCCATATCTTATGAGAGAATCTACTGAAAATGGTTGTTAAGATTAAACGCGTAAAGTGAAGAATAAATTAGTAATTTAATTATTAAAATTGAAAGAATCAATAAATTTAGTATGTCAAATTTGTGAAATGTTTACTTTAAAATAAAATATAAGTGGAAGAATATTTAAAAGATTGATGTGTAGTTTAAATTTAAGATTAAAGACATTACTTTTTTTGAAATATCATTTTATTTATATTTCATAAAAGAAAATACCAATAGTAATTTAGTTCTTTAAAATGAAGAATGTTAACCAATTCAATTTTTTTTTTATATAAATGTGACACCACAATTTTAAAAATTAGACTTTAGTCTTAATAAATGTTTTTTAAAAAGAACATAGATATTTTGATGGAGAGATTAAATTGTGGATTCTTCAATTAATATGATTAATTTGATATTTCACTAATTGAATAATCTAAAATGCTGATTTACTTGTGATATTTCCTAAAAAGAATGTTTACTACCAATCTTATAAAATTAAACTAAGTATTCAAAATTCCAAGAATGAAGAGTCTCCTAACTCTTAGAATATTTAGTCCTCTCCTTTTCTTTAGCTTTATACTTTGAAGAAACCATTAGTTGAAAGCAACCCAAATATAACCCTTAAGATGAACACCACCGATTTCACCTTGAAAGAGTCTTCAATTATATCATTGCCACATTAACACGTAAACCAAATTCAAAAGTAAGCTAATAGGCTATTAAAAATCCATTGTCTATTTAAAAACCAATTCTATTACCCAAAATATGTTTGCATTGAATTTTTAACAAAATTAATATTATTTAAGTAATGGTGGTATTTTTTTCTAAATAAAAATAGTGATATCAAGAGGACCACATGTCAGATTATGCATAATGTACATAATACATTGGGCCATGTCAGAGTGCATCCTTATCATATGGAAATTAGCTAGCAATAATAATAAATAAAGAAAAAATAGTTTCTCCTTCATCAAGTTACAGTTCTGACTGACTCCTCATAACAAAGCAGACATGTCCAATCACCATTGGATAAAGTTTCTACACTTTGTTTTCCTTTTTCCTGAAACTTCCACTCTTTCTCTCTCCTTTTATTAGGTTCATTCCTCAACATTTGTGCCACACTCCATAAAAGGGTGCACACTTCATTGTGATATTATTTTTAATGTATTAATAAATCAAGATCAGAATCAGGATTTTTTTTCTACATTATCATTTTTAAAATAAAAAAATCAAACTACTTTAAAAATTATATTAGAAAAATGTTCTACATTTTGAAGTATGCAATTTATTAAATTAATTATGTAAGGCTTTTACATTTTAGATGTTAGATAAATTAAAGACTTTTACATTTTATTTTTGTTTGTAAAGAAAAAGCTTTTGTCCGAGGGATAATATACAAAACCCACAAGTGCTTAATATGAGAATTTCGTGAGCACATGATCCACATGATGGTTTTGTTGTGGCTAGGGCAAGCTCTATGAAAATAAATAAATAAATAAAATATCTCCCTCGATTGGATAATAGACAATATAAAGTAGTAAAAAATATTTATATTTAAAATAATTAATAATTGAATAATATGTTGATGGTTCGTTTAAAACAATTTACATTGATAATATATATATATTTATTAAAATTTTAATTTATCTATGTTTTTAAATAAAAATTGATTAAAAAAGGAAAATAATTAATATATTTATAAAAAATATTTATCTTAAAATAATTAATATTTTTATTTTTAATATACTATTAATTATATTTAAAGAAGAGAAAATATATACACTACGCTCAATAAAAATAACATATATTTAGTTGTTACTTTTATAAAACAGTTACAATAAAGATTTAATATAGCAATTTGAAGTGTTTTTTTTTTACAATAATTCAAAACTATTTTATTTTACTGGCACATATCTATTAAACATTTATATATGACCTATTAATATTTCATCACTACAATCAATATTTTGTATTTAAAATAATAATAAATGCATTTATGTTTATTAAAAAAATAGTAAAATGCTATTTTTTTCTTTATTAATGTATTTTACATTATCTAAAATGATCAAATAAATTAATTGTTGTGGGATCAAATAAATTAATTGTTTGGGATAAAGGAAGTAACAACATTACTATGTTACATGGAGGTTAGGTCCGAGGGTTGCTTTCAAGAGGCCATTATTGATTATAAGTACTTATTATTTTATTTACAAAGAATATAAAAAATTTCAATTTTAATATTTATTTAAGAGAATGAGGGGACCCATACTCGGACAGAAGAGCTTTGTGATGGGCCCAGCTACTTTATAATGAGTTGCAAATTAAGTAATATTTTAAAATGATTATTTCCCAGTCTAGTATTATCCTGTGCAATGCAAACATATAATGGATTAAAAATGGACCCACTGCAATGATTGTCAATTATTTCTGTTTATTTCATAATTTTATAATAGTTCTACTTTTTTTGTTACAATAATAATTCTAATTCTATCGTTTTTATAAAACTTACCTATTTTTTATATATAAAATATTTAGAATCATACAAATAATCAAATTTATATTCATTTTTACCTATCTTTTAAATGATAAATAACATTTGTTGTGTATGATTGTATAGTACAACATAATTAGAGTAGTATAATTGAGAATTATTTATTATATTAATATTCGAATCAATCACTTCATATCTTAATTGAGGATTTCACGGATTACAAAACCCAATTTATAGAAAAAATGATTCATTGCTGCTCACACATATAAACATTTATATGGAATATAAAATCATGACTTCTTTGCGTTTTTCGATGGACGAATTAAGATTCCAATTCGAATTTGGTAAGAGATGCAAAAGGTTTAACGTTAGATAATATGCTAAATTACATTTCAGGTAACGTTTTAGTTCTTTATCTTTTTTTTTCCGATTTAATCATTTATTCCTAAAAATATCAAATAAAGTATGAAAATATGAGTTTATTTGAAGATTTGCGTTACAAATTTGATGAAATTTGTATTATATTGAAGAATATAATTAATTTTATAAGTTTTGATTGAATTTTTTTTTTGAATTTTTGTATAAAAAAGGATATCATTGTTGAAATTTTAAAACATAAAATATCAAATTGTCACTTAAAATTAAAATAAAGGACTAAGTCGGGAAAAAAAAAATAAATGACTAAAACGTTACCTGAAATTAAGTTAAGGGACCACGAATGTAATTTAGCCTAGATAATATATATAATTTGTCCAAATAATATTATAGGCGAAATATCGTCACAATTGTTTTAGGTATTAGCACTCTTTTATCATTTAATAAAAGAATTGATTAATTTAAAAAAGTTGAAATATTTTGCTAGTATATTTGTTGATTTAAATATAATATAAGAATTGAGATATCTTATTTTTATTGAATGTGAAATGTATGAATTTTTTATTTATATTAATTGTGGAAAAATCATTGTTTTTGTAAATCTATAAAGTTGTAGAAAATTTTATAGATAATTTGTTGAAAATATTCTAATAATTAAGCAATTAAGTTGTAGGCGTTGTTGTGATAAATAAGTTGGGGAAGAAATATGTTCCTAAAAATAATGTTGCTACAAGAAAAAAAAAGAAAAATTGAAGGTATTATTTTAAGGATATCTTATTCATTGTGTTGTTATTTTTTTTTTTATTGATCATATTTCCATATTGAACTAGGAGACACCGCTTTTATTCAAGATTTTTGTCTTTCAAATCAAAAAACGAAAATGAAAAACAGATAAAAACCATGAATTTTTGTTTAACTTACATTCAACTAAAATACTTCAAGAATATGATGTTCGAAAATATAATTTATGAGGCATTTGATTCAAACTTATCTAGTTCAACTACCGTATGTCATCACAAAAGGATTATCAATATCATAATATACGTATTGTTGATTCTAAAAGTAATACAGTGTCAAAGAAAAATAAAATCTTTTTTAACTTAGAATTTATGTCAAAGTATATAATATCGAATTTGACACATCCAAATATTTTAATGGAATTAATATTCATAATTTTAAAATATTGCAGATACTTTTTAAAAATAAAAATATTATCAAAGAAAAGACAGCATCTATTAGTTTTAGTGTCAATAGATATAGGGGCCAAGGCCCCGCAGATTTTTCAAAATCCCTTTAAAAAATATTTAGGTGCAATCATTCTATTCAATTGTTAGAAACAGTATACAAAAATGAAATTTGGAATAAGAAAACAATAGTCAAGTTATGGAAATATAGCAAACTTTCATTTATTATCAGAGTGAGGTCAGGCCGTAGGATTGTTGATCTTTAATTATTTTTAGATATTTACAATAATTACTGCAAGTTGATGGTAATATATTTTTATTAAAATATTATGCAGGTTCTATTTATTTTTGGTTTATTATGTGTTTATTCTTTGTGCTTTTAATTATTTCAGGGTAATTTTTTATCAAACGTTTTTAAGAAAATTGCGTAGGGCCCTCCAAACTGTCCATCTTGGTTCCGCCTCTGATTGTCAGTAAAATATTTTTACAAAGTAATTTTTGTTGTAAGGAAAAAATATGGGCAAACAATACTGTATTATATATAAGTAAGAAAATCTACATGATTTAACAAATATTTTTTATATATTTTTTTAATTGTATTAGTTTAATATCTCTCAAGTTTTACTTTTTAATAAATATAATCTTAGTAAAAATTAGAAGAAAAAGAAGTTCATATATTAATAAAAATACATATTGGTATTTAATTTAAATTATACTTTTGATTTTTAAAGGACCCGTTCAAAGTGGTTTTTGTTAACATTATAAAATTTAAAAAAATTAAAATCATTTTGAGTTTTGAATTTCAATTTTCTAGTTCTAAATTTTAATTCTTAATTGAGTTTTACTTTTCTTTTACTTGAATTAAATCACTCTTTTTATCTTATCTCATTATGAATCCATCAAACATAAAAAAATATTAAAACATAAAAATAACTATAAAAAATACAAATAAAGAGTTTTTATTTTATTTTAAAATAATTCAAATATCATAAAATTAAAATTTATTTAATTTTAGTAATTATAGTTGAAAGTAGTAGTTATAAAAGATGATTATCGCAATGACGATCAATCTTCCAATACGGATAATAGTAGTAGTTTTAATTCTAAATACTTATCACGTTGAACGAACACTAAAATATTTTTAGATTTTATTTAGACTTTTCTAAAAAAATTATTTTAATTTTGAACCCTTATAATATTTAGATTTATTTTGTTCCCTCAACTTTTTTCTTTCTACATTAGTTCCTTAAATTAGAAACGTTAGTTACTTTATTCATTTTTTAATTTTTTATTCTTCTTATTATTGCTTAGTCAAACCCTTAATTACTAAAATGTAACATGTTAATAGATTTTTTTTTATACTCTACTAAAAATTGTTCGAAAGGATCAAAATGTACCACATTTATAACTTAAAAAGTCTAAAAAGAACTAAAAAAAAATCAAAGTTTTTATCGATATTTGCAACTTAATTAATTAATGGTAGAAATGAAATAAAAAAACTGAACACTTGTACCCTACAACTTTGGTGGATATGGTATCCAATTTTCCGTGTCATGTCATTTGTTATGTTTTTTTGGGAACAAATAAATAATATTTATTTGTTTAAATTAATCAAATACTTCAATCGATGACAAAATCAAAGTGACTAAAGTTATAAAGGATTAATTTATGAACAAAATTCACAATATTCAAGTTAATAGTAAGAAACGACAAAATGCATATAAAAATAATAAAATTAAAGTGTCGTGTCTTTGTATTTATAATGAATCAAAGTTAATATGTCAATTTGAATTAAATGTATGTCACAACAAGACATAAAATTACATAATATTATATTTAGATGACAAATAAAATAATCTCACAACCAAACAAAGAAATGACGAACAAAATTTAAAAATAAAAAAATTAAATAAGTGTGTAAATAACTTACTTAAATAAAAAATATAATAAAAATTGATTTAGAGAGTGATTGTTTATATTTATATTAAATTTAAATTTTAAATTAATTTTGTTAAAGAATTGCGACCTCTAACTTTTTTTTTTTATAAATGTCTAAGAATTTTAAAAATTCTTATCTATCAAAGTAAAAATTAAATATAATAAAATAGACAAATTATAATTAATGAAGCAATTTTTTTATGATTTAATTATCATGTATTGTTAATGTAAAAGAAAATACTGTAAATATATCATACTTTATATATATGAAATTAGATGTAGTTATAATAAAAATTAAATATTTGTAACGATTTAGTTATAATTGACATACACTATAAATTTTTTTACATTGATGATATATATGAATCGAGTTTTTTTTTACTTGTTACAAACTCATTAAAAATTCTTTCATTATTTTCTTTTGTATAAAAGAAAGAAAAAGCTAAAAATATCGAAAAACAATTGTTCAAAAAAAAATATATATATATATTTTTGAAAATTATACATTGAATGCTCCAAAATGTTAATAAGTAAATTTTTATATATTTTTTTTTTATTTTCTAACAAATGCCTTTAGGAGATTTGTTAACCTAAATAAAAAAATTTGTTTCATTATCTCGATCTTCATTATTTATTATTATTATTATTATAAAAAATGTAACAAAATTGTTTGATTATCTTCAACATCATTATTAATTATTAAATAAATTTAAATTGTTTTTTCATAAAATCTCTTTAAATGACACATTTTTTCCTAGTTTTTAAAATATGTTTACTTTCTGTATTTTTAATAAAATATAACTGAATTTAACATATAAAAAATTGATGTAACATTTTTGTTCATGACACACCTATATATGTGCTATTATGAATATAATATTTTTTTAAAATTATAAATTATAAATATTAAATGTATAATTATATATTTATAAATAAAAATAAAAATATTGATCGTATAACATAATAAATAATTAGAATTGACAAGTGTGATAAATAAAATATTCGATGTAATTTTTTTGGTAAATATAAGAAATGTAAGTTTATAAAAGGCAGGGTGAAATAATTTAAAAAGAAATTAACGCAACTCAATATAATTTTTCTTAATTATTATAAAAAAATGTAACACCACAAAACGATAAGACAGAAGTAAACAAATAAAATTAAGCATATTCTGTCAGAGTTCTTTTATGGGACTTCGTTTGGTGAGAAAAAGGGTGAGGGTAGAGATTTTTGCTTTTTCACTTTTTCCTTTTACTTTTGCAGTAGTTAAAAAGTTTGTAAAATAAAATAAGAATAAAGAAATGCATTTATCACACCAATAATAATTTATTGTCCCCATCTCACTTTCTTTTTCCTTTATCAAATTTCATTAGGTTTCTTCACGAGTTACCCAAAGTTCACGAAAGTCGAGATGCCACGAGCTTTCTTCCATCCTCCACAAATTCATCCTGCATTTTGATTAGACCTGTCCAAACCAAATGGCCAAAATAATTTGATTTATTAAAATGATATTTTTTTCTTCAGAATTAAAAAAAAAGTTAGTTATTTAATAAAAAAATCAATAAAGTCCGATAAATTTAACATATCAACACGGTCCGATAAATTTAAAATTTTGAAACAAAATTCTAAAATAAAGTTTTTTTTAAATTAGCAATAATAAAATTACAAGTCTTTAATTTTTTTTTACATTATCAAATTAATTTTTCATAGATTCAATAGTAAACAACTTACAAATAAATATCAAATATTTTTACATGATTAATTAATTTATAATTGATTTTTTAGTTAGTACCAAAATTAGAGAGTATAGTTTATAATATGCAGACTAAAAAATTTAACATTAAAAAAATCAATAATATTAACTAAATCAAAACTATCAATTTGAGGCTTAAAAATAGTTTATTAAATTAAATATTGTGTCGTAAATTTAAATATAGAACATAATAATTTTATGTAAAATTTTCTTTAATATCATCTAGATAAAAAAAAATTCCTCTAGATTTTTTTTCTGAATTTAATACTCGTTAAATATAAATAAAAATTAAAATGTATTTGATCTCAAATTAGATCAGATACATTTTGTTTTTTGTTTATATTTTCTGATCTCAAAGATATTAACATAGACATGACATTATACACATAATTGGATCTTGTTAAATTATGTCTTTAAATATTAAATTAGTAAACATAAAATGTTCTTATTAAGAAAAATAATATATAAAAGTTCTAAAGATTAAATACTTAGATTCCAAAATAGATTTTTTACATTTGATTTCCTTTAAGTATATGTTAGCATTTGCTTAACTTTTTTAATTTTTCTTTATTTTATATTTTAAACAACTCAATTTATTAGTTATTTAATGTAATTTAGGCAACATATTTCGTTTTATTATTGAGATTGTATAAATTAATTATTATTATTATTATTATCAATATTTTTTAATTGATGTAATTAATTAATTTTATTTATAATTCATTTACGAGAGTATTCATTGTCTTGTACCATGAGTTACAAATTTGTTTAAATAATTGTTTTTAGTTAGACATTTAATTAATATTAATTGTATTATTTTCAATTCAATTTTTATCACTTTATGTTAATAAAAAATAAATCAATACGTCATCCTTAATAAAATACAAACAGAAAAATATTTAAAAAGTAAATGTATATAACTTAAGTAAAGACCAAATACATTAATGATAGTAAAAAATATTAAATACAATTATTTTTCAATTGTTTTTTTACTTATATATTTTATTTCAAATAAATTACTTTATCTAATCTTAAATATAAAAAAAGTTAACAAAAATTAATATTTATAATAAAATAAATTTATTTTTATTAATTCATTTATTTTTATATTTGAAATTGAATAGTTTATTATTGGTAAGATAATTTAATATTCTATTCGATTTATACACTTTTTAATACCATTGAAATTGTCAAATAAGGATGATACAGTACAAAATTGAAAAATAAAAGCAACTAGTACTCCAACTAGTTTAAACAATTAATCCGCGGTTTATTAAAAGATGAGAAAAATTTAAGAAAGGAAAGTTTCATCCTCCTTTGTCTCCCTTCAAGCGACCACAACATTGTAAGTTGTAGTAACTTCTCAATGCCGAAGATTAATTAAAATTGGAGTGAGGTGGGAATTATAACTCACCTCTGCACTTTCTCTATCATCATGAAATGAAACAACCAAACCTCCTCATAAACTCTGCTAATAATAAACCCTAATAAATTAACAAAAGGAGAAATTACTGTTCAAAATCATTAAAAATAAAAAATAAAAAATAAAAAATCCTCATCAATGTGATCATAGCAGGCGCAGAGTACTACTGACATTTGGGAAATCGAAGTAAAAGAATCTTTCACCCATGCATGCAACCTCAGGTGTTTTTCCTTGTTTTCTAAAATTCACACTCCAAGATAAAATATAATAAAAACTGTATTTAAAAATTAATTATCTAATTTAAAATTTTAATTCAAATGCAATTTAGATCAGAACACTTATTAAAATACACAATTCTTAATATAAATTTATATTTTTAAATATTAATAAATACAGCATTTATTATTTTCACGTATATAATTCACACAACTTTACCAATATGAATTTCTCACTATTTAAAAAATAGAAGTATTTAATAGATATATAGCCATAAATCAACCTACTGAGTACTGACCACATCTTTAAAGCAATTAAAGACGCTTATCACACATCAAACTAGTTTGATTCAAATTAAACTTTAGATATAATCATTATGATAGCACTATTTTTATTTTGAGCTATTTTATTTTTATTACACCGAATATAGTAGTACCTTCTTACAAATCGTGTCCAAAAAGCCAAAAGAAAAGGAAAAAAAAGAAAAAGTTGCTTCTTACAGAGATTTTTCCTTGTAAACAAAAAAACAAGGAAAGCAAAAACAAAAATATTCCAAAAAAAATTAAAATTAAAGAAAAAAGCCTTAAGCCTTATCCGAAATTTTCTCTTTATATTTTTAATTTTTTAATCCATGATCCAAAAAAAGAAAATAATAATAAAAAAACACTGAACAAAATTTTTGTTCTATGGTTTATCCTTGAGGAGAGAGGCTAATCCGGTCACAACCTTCGTCCCTCTTTCAACACTCTTCGGTTTCACCGCCGGTAACTGCCACGCTGGACTCACTGTCTCCGACGCTTTCTCCTCACCAAAAATCAACTCCAATTCACCGGAATCACTCTCCGCCTCCGACGACGGTGTTTCCTTCGCCACATCGGTAACCTGCTTTGACCTAACGGCGGAAGGAGAGATCCACTTAGCAAGCATGTAATCGCGTTTCCTCCACGGCGGAACGTGCATCCCTTTCTTCTTCAAACTCTGCTTCGCCGCTTCCGATACGACGGATACGATCTGTTTCAGCCGGTCCTGTTTTCCGACAAAGATGTACGGTAGCGATTGAAGAATCGCTTTATAGTTTCCCGTAGATCGCGCGATCTCAAACTCCGATCGAAAATCAATATCTATAATCAACGTTTCACCTTCCACAATCGCATCAATAAATTGATATTCACCTAAACAAAAACGAGTGAATGAGTCACTGAGTCAAAGAACGAGTCAATTTCGAATCGGATTTGAGGATTAGGAAAGTTTATATTACCAGCTGGTGAAGAACAAGTTTTCTCCCATTTAGATTTGCAAATTGAAGAATCGTAACCTAAAGATGAAAGACCTTCAGCAACGATCTTTATCAAATCGTCTTTTCTTTTGTAAATTTTACCGTTCTTTTCAACAATCCTCGCCGCATCGGCTAACAGATTCTTCTCTTCAACACTTACACAAGGAATCAAACTCTACAAAAACCAACAAACAAAATTAAAAATAAAACAATAGAATTAAAATTGAATTTGAAATTCTGATACTGAATTTAATTTAATTTTTACCTTGAGCGAGTCAGTGGAATCGATTACTGATTCAGTAGTACCGAAGAAATCGAAATCGTCCTCGTCGGAGCTATTAACGTTGAAGCAATTACAGCGGTTACGAGACGGCGGGGGTTGAGGTTGCGGTTGCTCCTCCATGAAACTCTGAACCATTTTCGCTAAACAAACAGAGCTAGGTTCCAACTCAGCAATTCCTCCACCACCACCACCTCCATCTTTGTTGTTCTTCGGAAACTGTTTCTCAAAAGCGAAGAACCTTCTCAACCTCCACTTCGATACTGGTTCGTTTCGAAGAACTTCCTTCACTTTCTCTGAATCTATGTCAATAGGTTGGATCTTCAATGGAGCCATAACAAAATTTCAACAACAAAAAAAATGCAATCTCTCTCTCTCTCTCTCTCTCTATGCTACTTTTTTAGGAGCAATTTCACCTTTTGTTCAACGAGTCAAAATTACAAGCTATAGTCAACACACATTCATCTTCCTCTAAAACCAGTCAATGACTCACTCACAGGTTTCGCATGTTCTTCACAAAGGTAAAGAGAAAAAAAGGAGAAAAAAAAAGAAGAAAATAAATTATATCTATTTATGTATATATACGTGTGTTAGATTCTTCTAAGCTAAGGAAGTAATGATTTGAAGCTGTGAAGTTTCGTGGAAGACGTGACGACGGTGATCGGAGAGACGAGCATTGTTCATCGACGATGAAGTTAAACTCGCCGGAATGTTCATTTCTCCGGCGGTGGTTGAAAAAAGAAAAAAGGTTTTTTTTTTTCAAAAATGGGTTTTGGTTTTTGGTTAGTGTTTGTTTCGTACAAGAGCGTTTTGGATTAGGTGAGTGGGTTTGTTTGGGTTTTATAACTGGTAATAGCTGCTGATTTGGATTTTTGTGCCACATGGATTATTACGTGGCGTTTATTATTTGGTCAGTGTTGTTTTGATAAAATCACCCGTGGTTGTACTGAAGGCTGTTTGATTGGGCATTTGTCCTGTGACGCGTGTCTGCAATGATTGTTCTTTGCGGGTTGAAATTACTGTGGTATCCTTATCGTTTCGTGTTGTAAGAAGTAATGTGGTGGTAATATGGTATGAAACTATGGATTATGGAATATCCAAAACCATCCATACTAGTGTGAGTTTGATTGATTGGTTAATAATATATGACCTTTTTTTAATATATATTTTTTATTTTTATTATTATCAGCTTAATTCTAATTTTGGTTGAAGTAATTTTTTTCCCCTTAAATATATAATTTATTAAATTATTAGATGCATGTATTAAATTTTCTTTTGATAAAAAAGATTTTTAATTAATTTAGTATTTTTTAGTGTCATTATTTAACAAAAGGTTTATTTAAGGAAAATTTTGTGAAATTAATATAGATTGTTAATAAATTTACCGTACTTCCTGTCAAAAATTAAATAAATCTCTTGCACTATATAAAATTTAGTGTAAAAATGGTCAAATAATACTTCTATTTAAAGATAAAGGTAATATTATGTATAATTTTTTAATAAAGTTGCTTTTTTATAGTTAAATGTTAGTAAATTATACTATATTTATAATTACACAAATATATAATTAAATAATATTCTATAATTATCAACATTATGTAGGGCTTTGTTTATCCACATCAGCGCCGACACCTGCGAATTTCATCTATTTCAGCATCGCAATACAAATTCAATATGTGCGATTAAATTTCAATTTGGGCGAATTCCATTTTATTAACCTATGCGAATCATCTTACTGCAAATTAAATATGTGTAATACATAATTAATCAGAAAAGACCGTGAACGGCTTATAGACTAAGACACTGTTTGGTATCCTCAATAAACTAATTTATAATTTATTAAATTAATTTATAAGCGTGTTAGAATAAATGAGATGTATTTGATAAATAAATTTTTTTTTTCTCAAACTTATAGTTTATTACGAGACGCTAATTCAAATAAGGTTTAAACTTATAGTTTATAATTTTTTACACTTTCTTTTATTTATAACTTCATTAATTTATTTTATTATTTTTTATACATAAAATGTAACCGCTCCACTAATTTACTTTTCAGCTGTTATCTTTAATACAAAAAAAAAATCGACTAAAATAATAGACAAAAGATTAGATAAAAATGTCACATCTTTTGTTCTAAATAATTAAACAATTAAATAGTTCTAAATAATTGTTACTTATAATAAAAGATTATCGAAATTTTCATAGAGTATCTTCGATAATTTCAATGTTTTCAAATATATAAAAAAAAAAGCTTATTCAAATATTTAATCCAGTCAATATTTCAAAAGAGCAAATCTAAAAGTTTAATACATTGTACAATGACTTTCCAAACTCAAAATAATTATAGAATACACCACGACTCAAGAGAGACATAACAAAGGGCCGCCGATCAAGGATACCTATCAAAAAAGTGATTGAAACTTGAATCTACTAACATATTTCTACTCAACTGCATGTGAACCTAAAGAAAAAAAATGAAGAGGTAAGTCATAGAGACTTAGTGAGGAGACAACAACCACTATCAATTAGAAGAGAAACATACTAAGGCACACATAGTTGTTTTACAAACCTCACGACATTTATGCTAAAATGAAACTGCATTTACTATAGATATTTCTCAATAAAGTATACTCATCAAAATACCCAAAGTTGTAAATTCATCTTATCAAGTAGGGATATTTAAAATTCAATTTATTAAAAAAGTAAAATCAAAATGGACAACCTTAAAATGATCATAGAAAATCTAACATGTTAAAAATAAATTTTTAAGAACCAAGAGACAAATTCATTTCATTGATAGCCCTATCATCCTAAAGGCAGTCTTGAATGTGCAAACATGAGAAAATGAGTTGAATTGTGTTTGTCAAAGTTGACAATTTTTTGATAATTTATAAATAAATAAAAAATTAGTTTGGTTTTTGTGACTTATTTGGAGTAGAAGTAATCAAATTCAGAGGCAACAAGCAATTGAACCATAAATAATTTGGCACGTAGATTTATCCTTATTCACCACTAACTTGGATACATCCAGTCCCCTTATTCTGAAATCTTTAATCCACTAATTGAAATACCTTGGATTACTGAACACTTGACCCTCCAAGCTAGTCTTCCTAAACTGCCCGACAACCACAAACTTTTGAGGAACTAACCACTTTGAACCTACAAGCCAAGTTTTCTCCTAACAACCTGACAATTCCAGATTGAAGAAAGAACTAAAACAATATAGGGTTGGATACAAAAGATTGGAACTTGAGTAGTTACTTCTAAAAAGCTGATGATAATAATAACTCTCACACTCTAAGAAAAGAATACTCAGAAAATATTTCTAACACGAACAAGTGTTTCTCTCATTGAACTATAAGACTACTCTTTTCTGCTTTTCAATGATTTTCTTCTTCAGCCTTGAGTATCTATTTATAGTTAAAATTTGAGCTTCAATTTTGTCATTGTTTAATTCCTAATTGTATTTTGTTCAGATTGTGTTTGTAAATTATTCAAATTGGTTCTATTCATATTTTATTAGAGATAAATTTTGATCAAATCTTATTCAAATCTTCAAATATTGTTCAAATCTTCTACAAATCTTGACCATATCTTAGTTCATACTTTTGGAAGTCAAATATATTGTTCTCATAAAATACTCTTGTTATCATAAAAGCTTTAAGTATCAAATGAGTTTGGTTCCAACAATCTCCCCTTTTATTATGATGACAAAATTCGTATTTTTTATTACAATTTTTCTTTGTATTTCTTTGACTCCCCATAACTTAGGGCTCCCCCTAAGTCTAAGTATCATTTTCTCTCCACTTTGTCAAATATATTTCTCCCCTTTTGTCATAAGATAAAAAGACTTGAAAGTGAGACGTTATTTTTTGTTTTTAGTCATTTTTTTTTTGAATAACATGAATATAATATAATACAAAAGAAATATAAAAACTAATGTAAAACTAAACTACCTCCAAGTTATCACAACATCAGTCAAGTATGAAGGTAAGGTTTAGGTTTTTCTTGATGAAGTCAAACTTATCTTCTAGTATAGTGGTTTGGTGAATATGTCAGTCCATTGATGTTCAGTGCCTAGAAACTGAATCTTTAGTACCCCTTTTTGAACAAAATCCCTAATGAAGTGGTGTTTGATCTCTATGCGTTTAGCTATAGAATGTAAGATAAGATTTTTGGTTAGACAAATGGCAGAAGTGTTATCGCAATAGATGTGCATGTTTGATTCTAGGATTTTTTAGTCTTTAAGTTGATGTTTCATCGAAAGTACCCATTTTTGCCCAAAATCCCTAATGAAGTGGTGTTTGATTTCTATGTGTTTAGCTATAGAATGTAAGATAAGATTTTTGGTTAGACAAATGGAAGAAGTGTTATCGCAATAGATGCGAATGTTTGATTCTAGATTTTTTAGTCTTTAAGTTGATGTTTTATCGAAAGCAGTTGAGAACTGCAACGAGCTGCTGAAATGTATTGAGCCTTTACCGTTGACATTGCAATGATGTTTTGTCTCTTACTTGACCAGGATATTAAGTTGTCACCTAAAAGTGTGCAGTTGCCACTAGTGCTCTTTCCC
>NC_021163.2:50633799-50680077 GCF_000331145.2 Cicer arietinum | reverse complement strand
TCCCTCAAGTTTATCTCCAACATAATCAGAATCACAATATCCACTAAGTTTAAGTATCTAAAGATTTTCTTAACAACAGTAAAATGTGATTCCTTAAGTTCAGCTTGAAATCTTGCACATACACATACACTAAATATGATGTCAGGTCTGAACACGGTAAGGTAAAGTAGAGATCATATCATTTTACTATAAGTTTTTTGGTAAACTTTTTCTCCTAACTCATTTTTTTCAAGTGAACAAATAGGGTGCATTGGTGTAGCCATATGTTTGCAATCACTCATATTAAATTGACTAAGAAGAACTTAAGTTCTCCTATCATACTCATTTGAAATTCAACCTACATCAATTTAAAAAATTCTTGACAAAAAGTACTACTAGTAGATCTCAAAATAATGTCATCAACATAAATTTAAATAATAGGAATATTATCTCCTATTGATTTTCTAAAAAGTGTTTTATCTACTTGTCCTCTTTCAAAGTTATTTTTAAGCAAGAAGTTACTAAGTCTATCTGTTGACGCCTAATTTTGTCCGCTACTTTTAGACTTTTTATGAAAAAATAATAAATATGTCCAAAATGAAAAAAAATATAATGATAAAATAATAATAAAAATAAAAATAAAAATAAATAATTAGGCCTTTAAACTTTATAAAATCATGAGTTGCTTTTGGTTCCGGTTTGCCTCTTATTTCTTTTCAGAAGTTTCACTTTTTTTCTATAAAAAAAACGTATATAATTGAATGAAAGGAACCGAAAAAAAATGGATGAATGGTAATAAAAATCATTATAATGGTGATAATTTGAATGAAAAGAAACCGAAAATAAATGAATAGACAAAAGAGTAGCAGATAATTTGAATTTGATAAAACGAGTCTATCAAAACCAATTTAGCAGTAAGGTATCGCTTTCTTATTGTTCTCTAATTTTATTCTTATTAACTTGTTTGTATTGCATCTTTTTTAAAAAAATGTTGTTTAGTTTTATTTTTTTATGGAAAATTTTCATTTTTCTTAAGTTGTTTATTCTTAAAATTGTTTTGCAACACAAATACTAAAAAGAACAACATAAATAATTGATGTTTATAAACCAATCACCAAGGAAATCAAACTTCACCCTAATGTAACATAACAGAAAACTCATATAATGACTTTATCAAATAACTCAAAAGACCATAACAACGAATAAATAGTTTTTTTTTTCTTCTTAGAATTAGAATTAATAATTGCCGCCGCTAGATGAAATTCATCATCGCATGCCATATTGCATCAATCACCCCCAACCGTCAGTGACCTGTGTGTCAGAAAAGATCCGACAACCACAAGCAAATCCTTTGACAGGCTGCTTCACCGTCGCGTTTATCTGTTTCGTTCACATACTGCAACATTACCATTGTTTTCTAACAAAAGTCAAATTTTCTATACTTTAAAACCCAATACAAATATAAAAAGATACAATCTGTGAACATACATCTCATTTCTTTTTTCATTATTATAATTACATTTTTACTTGTGTATACATATCTAGTAATAATTACATTAAAAAAATAATTATTAAAATTGAGTAACAATAATAGTCAAACAACACATAAATATTTTCTACACAAGAACTACGTGTGTTTTGATTTCCCTATTGCACCTAGGGAAACGTAGGAGCAAAGTCTTCCCCTTGTCTAACTAAATTAATAAAAATATATTTTTCATTATTTTATTAATGTAAATAATCTATTTTTCTTTTTTTAAATCTTTTAGGAGATAAAATAAATCTTTTTTTAAATCTTTTTTTAGCTTGTTTCTAAAAACCCAATTGGTTCCAACAATGTTCTTATATGGTCTACATACTAGATCTGAAACATTATTCCTCTCTAATTCATTTAACTTTTCTTGCATTGCAAAAATTCATCCATCATCTGTCAATGCTTCATCGATATAGGTAGGCTCAATTGATGAGAGCAAGCCAAACAAACTGGTATCTTTAAGTGATGATTTGGTCCTCAAAGGATCACTTGAACTTCCAATGATTAGAGTTTCAAGATGAGATGACTGGTACTTCCCTCTAGATCTTTCTTCTGACTTATCTTAACTATTTCTGACTTGATCATATTCATCATTTGAAGATTTGTCATATTCTTCTGATTTGCTTTTGTCCTCTAATTTTTCAAGTTCTTCTGATTTGTCTGCATCTATTTCCTTTGGTTCTGATAAACCTGCACTATCATCATCTTGCTTTGACTTTTCAAGGTCAAGCTGTTGTTTGTCAACAAATTTAAAATTATGGTTTCTTCCACAATATAAATTTCCTTATTAAACACTCTATAAGCCTTGGATCTTTCAGAGTATCCAATGAAGGTACACTTTTGAGATCTAGAATCAAATTTACTAAGGTTATCCTTAGAGTTTAACATATAACAAGTACAACCAAATTGTTTAAAATAAGATATGTTAGACTTTTTACCTTTCCATAATTCATATGGTGTTTTTATTCAATATAGATATAATATAGACTCTATTTTGAATATAACATTCAATATTAATTGCTTAAGCCCAAAAGTGTTTTGCAACATTCATATCATTTAATATGGTTCTGGCTATTTCTTGGAGTGATCTATTCTTTCTTTCTACAACTCCATTTGTTTGGGGTGTCCTAAGAGAGGAGAAGTTGTGAGAGATTCCATTCTCATCACAAAAACTTTCAAAGAAATTGTTTTCAAATTCTCCTCCATGATCACTTCTAATTGTTACAATTTTAAGACCATTTTCATTCATTATTTGTTTGCAAAATGTGATAAACACTTTGTGGGATTCATCCTTACTTAAGTTTTTTACCCATGTCCACCTAGTGTAATAATCTACTATAACAAATCCATATTTATTTACATTTTGAAAGGTTGTTTTCACTAACCCAAGAGATCTATATGTAAGAGGTCAAGGGATAAAAGAGGTTTTTGTTTGTTTTCCCTTTTGACAAGCTTCACACATGATTTAGGTTTTGTAACTAAGCTTAGGTAGACCTCTAACTAGTTGAAGTTTATTCTGTTTGAAAATTAATCTAAGGTTTGCATGACCTAATCTTATGTGCCAAATTAGTTTCTCTCTATTTACTGACATAAGACATTTAACCTCTTGTTTCTCTAGACTCAACCGATTTATCTTATAAATGTTACGTTTCCTCTGACATGTAAAGAGTATAGATCCATCCTTATGACTAATTTCCTTGCATATTTTTTGAGAATAAAAATTATAATTATTATAACTTAACTGACTAATACTTAAATAAATTATGCTTAACACCTTTAATAAACAAAACATCTTTAATAGAAGGGGAAGTACCATTATCAATTGTACTTTGACCAATTATCTGACCTTTTTCCTTTCCTCCAAAAGTCAACGTGCCTCATTTGCTCAAAGCTAGTTCTTAAAGCATAGACTTTTCTCCCATCATATGTCGTGAGCATCCAATGTCTAGGTACCATGATTGGTGTTTTAACTTGATTGCTAAGGACATCTGCAACAAAGATAATTTTGTTCTTAGGTACCCAAATTTGGTTGGGTCCTCGTTTGTTAGTCTTGAAAGGTTTCCCGTATTTCTTGTAATTAACATGAGACAAGATAAATTGGAGTTACCTTTCTTAGAGAAAATAATACACAAGATATTAGAGGGAATAAGTTTAGGTTCAATTACAATATCTTCGAATCCTATACCTCTTTTACCATTTCTACTAAATCCATAAATCATAGATGAATATTTGCTTCTTTCCATGCCATTAGCAAGAAAATATTGAAATACTTGTTCATACTTACCAAAGTTACAAGTGGTATTTTCAATTGATATTGAACTATGATTGCTTTTTAGAGTTATATTTTTAGCCTTAAGTTCATCAATATCAGTTTTCAAATTTATATTCTCTGTTTTAAGTTTAGTAATATCAGTTTTAGAGTTGCATTTTCTGTTTTAAATTCAATATTTTGATTCTTTAAAGCATTAACATTTTAAGTTAGTTTTGTATTTTCTTTCCTAAGTATTTTTCAGTTTTAAAGACAATTTGCGATTATTATTTAAAAAATCAAGTTATAGTAGTGTTTAAACCATATCAATTATACCTCAATTTCTTCATCTACTGATTCACTTACAGAGTCATAATCTATGTTGGATCCAGAGACATAGTTAGTTTGAGGCATCATAGCCAAATCTACTTGTTCACCGTCAGATGATTCCTTAGAATCATCCCATGTAACCATCAGACTATTCTTCTTGGGTCAAGAATATTTCCTCTGGTGCATCACTTTCTCCATATTTGAACATTTTGACTTGACATGTCTGGGTTTATTGTATTCATAACATATGATATTTTTTTTGTCATATTTATCATCATTCCCTCTATTGGATTGCTTGGAATATCTTTGGGGAAACTTCTTCTCTTTGTTGTGCCACATATTTTGAATTTTTCTAGATATGAAAGCAATATCCTCTTCCTCCGAGTTCAGATTTTGATCATCTGAATCACTATCCTCTGATTCTGATGTTGCCTTTCGAACCTTCTTCTGCTTGGATTTCAAGGCCAAAGTCTTGTTCTTATTCTTAGGCTCATCTTCTTCAAGCTCAATTTCATGTGATCTAAGAGAGTTGATTAATTCTTCCCGCTTTAGAGTATTCAAATCCTTTGCTTTCTGAATGACAGTGATCTTAGGTCTCCACTTGCTTGTTAGACTACAAAAAATTTTCTTCACATGATCAACAATAGTATGACTCTTCTCAAGTACATTTAATCTTGAGACCATGGTCTGGAATCTGGAAAAAATTGTTTCAATGTCGTCATCTTCTTCCATCTTGAACAACTCATACTTTTTAATTGGGAGGTTAACCTTTGCTTCTTGACCTTGCTTTCTTCCTTCATAGGTTAGAATTTGAATATCATAAATGCTCTTTGTTGTCTCCTTGTTGCGGTATTTGTTGAACTCCTTGAAAGTTATTGCATTTATCATGAAGGTTCTGTATTTGTGATGCATCTTGTACATCTTCTTCTGATCAACATTTATCTCATTTTTCTTGGAAATTTTAATACCATCAGTATTCTTCAGAGCTATATATCCATCCACCAAGTCTCAAAGTTCAGGATCTTGTGAAATACAGAAACTTCTTAGCCTATCTTTCCAATACTCAAAATGTTCTATATCAAACAAAGGTGATCTGTTGATGTTTTCTCCAATAGCTTCTTCATTGAATCGAGACATATTGAACGGATCTTTTCTCGAACACTGTAAAGTGCCAAGTCTTAAGACCGAGCTCTGATGCCAATTGAAGGTGAAAACACGATAAGGGGGGGTTTCTTTCTAAGAGGTGGAATAGAGGGGGGGGGGGGGATTGAATTGTGTTTGCCAAAATTGACAATTTTTTGATAATTTATAAATAAATAAAAACTGGTTTAGTTTTGGTGACTTACTTGGAGTAGAAACAATCGGATTTAGAGGCAGCAAACAATGACAACATAAATAATTTGACACGTAG
Source organism: Cicer arietinum (assembly GCF_000331145.2). Taxonomy (NCBI): domain Eukaryota; kingdom Viridiplantae; phylum Streptophyta; class Magnoliopsida; order Fabales; family Fabaceae; genus Cicer; species Cicer arietinum. The sequence goes on along the minus strand of NC_021163.2, from coordinate 50,674,575 downwards.
ATTTATCCTAGTTCACCACTAACTTGCCTACATCTAGTTCCCTCATTCCGAAAACTTTAATCCACTAATTCAAATACCTTGAACTACAGAGCGCCTGACCCTCCAAGCCAATCTACCCAAAAAGCCTGACAACCGCATACTTTTGAGGAACTAACCACCTTGACCCTACAAGCCAAGTCTTCTCCTAACAACCTGATAACTCCAAATTGAAAAGTAACTAAACCACTATAGGGTTGGATACAAAAGAGTGGAACTTGAGTAGTTGCATATAAAAAGTTGTATTTTGTTCAGATTGCGTTTGTAAATTCTTAAAATTGATTATATTTATATTTTGTTGTAAATAAAACTTGATCAAATCTTCTTCAAATATTCTTCAAATCTTTTTCAAATCTTCTACGAATCTTTACCATATCTTCTTTCATACTATTTGAAGTCAAATATATTGTTTTCATAAAATACTCTTGTTATCATAAAAACTCTAAGTATAAAATGAGTTTGGTTTCAACAAGTCTTTCCCATAAGGGCGACTTCATCTAACGGATAACCTTATCCTCTCAATCCCTCAACACATCATACATAGGGGCGACTTCATCTAACGAATAATTCTTCCTAATCAAAACGATGTAACTATGTGTAACTCTTCTAAAACGATGTAACTCTTCTTAAACAGATATTTCAAAATCGTTTCTCTTCTCATCGTAACTCACGAAAAACATATTGAAGTGTACATTGATTCAATATTTGAATACTTCATAACTCATAAATAAATCAAACTATAAACATATTGTGCTTCCCCATTTTCTAAATAAATATTTTGAGATAGAAAATGAGTAAAATAACATTTTAAAGAATAATAAAAATATATGACGATGATTGCTATCTACTCATAACAATGAATAATCAACTAAGTTTGCTGTCAAACAACTTCCGAAGAAGTAGACGACCTCAAGTGATAAATCTGAACATCAAAAATATTTTCAAGACTTTAGAAGTTTATTCTAAAGCTTTACTAATCATAGGTAACCATAAAAGTCCTCAAAATATAATTTACGCACCAAAATAAACTTTTGAACAACACTACATATGCCTAAAAATCAACTATTAACATCTGAGTTGTGTATGTATTCTAGAGCACTGACCTTAACCCTCAAAATCTTATAAAAAAACACTCGTGGAAAAATATGAAAGCTTTACTTAAGAAATATATGATTTTGCTCATGGGTAATAATTTATAGGTGTTTATTTTTGTTGTGAAGTGAGAAGAAAAACCGATTTTTTTTTAGAGGTAGAGTGATGTGCATGAATTGAGAGAGAAGAAAACAAAAGAATGGGTGACATGAAGAAGAAATGTTGGTGGGGTGGGTCTCTTGGGTTTTAGGTTTTAAGTGTGTGTTGTCCTTTTATTTTTTCTTGGGTGCTTGTTGTGTGTTGTGATTTAAAAAAAAAAAAATTAAATGAAACAATGCGTTTCAACAGCGATTGCAAATCCAACAATGTGATACACATCATTTCAAGCTTGACGAGGAAGGCAACAACAAAAATGGAAAAGTTATCTACAAAATCACGAATACACCCTCACACCATGGGAGTATGTTCCAAGCCCCTTCCCTGGTCTGTGCGATCAACGAGCACCAACAAACTCAAGCCTATTGTAGAACAAAAAACACAAGAAAAGAGGATGGAGGGGTGAAATTGTGTTTTCTAATTAAAAACTTTTTCGTGTGGCTATACTATGGTAAAGAAAGTATAGTGGGTAAATGAAAGCAGAACAAAGAGATACAACGGTTTATTCTGGTTCCCCACCAACACGGTAGCTACGTTCATTCCCTTCAACTTGAAGAATTTAATCTACCTGTTATCATAGAATCAAACTTACACTTGAAAACCTACTAGTCACATTAACTGTGTTCAATCTTTTGGACTTTCTAGCTTTGTACAATCAAACTGTTGAGAAAGAAAACCACTATTGGACTAGGCTACAAACAAAAGGTTTTAGGGTTTTCTGAATTAGCTATCTCAGAGAGTGTTAACAAGTAAGTTATTTCAGAACTTTTTCTCAACACTAAAGTGAAACATAATGATAATGAGCAATAATGCATATGTGCTTATAACTTATATCTTTCTTGATGATTTCTTTTGAAGGATGAACATCCTTTTATACAAAACGATTAGGAAATTGACCATTATCCTAATTGGATAAAATCAACATAATTCATTAAGCTTTGTCTCATATCTTTTAAGATTGATTTGTCATAGAAACTTCCCAAAATTGATCTTGTAATCGATCTTGCGTATCTTGTTTAAGATAGTTGGGAATCAGATGATACAATGGCCAGAACATGTCTTAAGATCTTTAGACAAGTAACAGATTCATGATGTTTATAAGAGGAAACTTAAATGGTTTGTCTTTTTTAGAGCTTTGAATTCTTCAGTGCATTGAATTCTTTAAAGGATACATAGTAACTCAGAGTTAAATGATGTAAAACTTAGTGTGATTATCATAGGCATATGCAATCACTTGCTTGTTACACTTATTAGAGGTAGAGAATCAGGCGCTTGCTGAATTCATCAGGGTTATGGGATCCATAACACATTTGCATTCACACATGCAACGGAAGTACGACATTGCTTAGGCTTTAAAGGAAACCAAGACACAACATCACTCGCGTATTAGACTTAGAGAAACAAAGTTAAGCAAAGTTTTAATTGCATTTTTGGCGCTCATGAATATAGGTAGGAGTGGTTCTCCTTCTAGAATATCTTGGGCATATTTACAAGCTTGGACTTCATCTTCCAATATTTTTCATCCACCCATTGTTGGTGCAATATTTAATTGGAACAATGGTAGAAAAACCCATCATTTGACTGAAAAAATATTGGATAGGACAGTGTGTAATGACACTTTCATTAATTTTTGAATTGATATTTTATTTAGTACTCCCCTTAAGTTTCAATTAGTTCATTTTCCTCTTTTACTTGATATGCGACACCACCCTTCTTTTAAATTCATGAAAATATGGACAGGTCACCCTTCTTGTTATAATATTAAAATTTCTTAGCATATTTATGTTTTAAGTTGTCCTATGTAGGTCTTGCTAGTGAAATTAAAGAATCTCAATTATGTGCTTACAGTTTGGAACAAAGACACTTTTAGTGATTTTAATTTGAAGGTGCAAAACGCCTCTAAGGTATTTAACTATATTTAGTTGCAGATTGATGGATTTAGTTACCTTAAAGATCTTTATGATTATGAAAAGAAGACTCAAATCAATTTCGGTAAAGCGTTAAATTATCAAGAGCTTTCATGGAAAGATAAATATATGATACGTTTGTATTTAAATGGGGATAGGAACATAGTTTTTCATCAGATGGCCAAAGTTAGATACGTCACAAAGTTATCAAGGTTATACTCGATGGAATATGATCAAATTTAGTGATCAAGGTTATACTCGGTGGAATATGATTCATACCTTTATTCGTGATGATTTTTTCAGAAAGTGAAATAGTCTACCTTTTTGTCTTTTCTATTAAATGGAATTTCATATCTTTAATATTCTCTGTATTTTATTTTCTTTAATATTCTCTTTTGCTTTCTTACCTATGTCCTGTGGTTTGTTTCCCCATTAGAAATTTTTATCTTGTGAGATTGAAGATTGGTTTCTTTTAAGTTATAGAAAAGAGCAATTTAGTGATAAAAGGAAATAATAGTACATAAAGAAAAAAAAGCCAATTTTGAGAGAAATACGAGTGGGACATTCTTTTGTTTAAAAAATATGAAGTTAGTTTTGAGGTCATAATTATCATTTTGATTCATTTTTATGAAAAGAAGTGTATGATCCACCTTCCCCGGAGAAAGTAGCGAGAGCCTTTGTACTTAGGGCAACAATTAATGGGAGAACAAGGCAAACAGTTTTAGCAAAGGATTGATGAATTGGAGACAATTTCAAATATTTATCATGATGATAGTGATGTGAAGGAAAAGAGAAAAAAAAAAGAGATAAAATGAGGGAAGAAATAGAGATGAACAAATGTATGACATTAAAATTAAACTTCCACTTTTTCATGAGAAAAATGGTCCAAATGTGTATTTGGAGTGGGAGACCAAAATTGAACAAAATTTTCAATTTCACAATTACTGTAACATTTAAAATGTGTAGGTTATAGCAGCCTTGAATTTAGTGATTATGCATTGGTATTTTGGAAACAGTCCATCAAATAAAGAAGAAGGTATGAAGAATATTTTATTGAAACTTGTGTAGACATGAAAAGAATCATGAGGAGTATATTTGTGTCTTGCTACTATAGTAGGAATTGCACAACAAACTTTGAAGACTCAACCAGGGTTGAAAAGGGTTAAGGAACACTTCAAAGAGATGGAAGCGGCCAACATAAGGGCTAACATGGAGGAGGAGAAAGAAGCAACCACAACTAAATTTGTTATGCCATAATAAACATAAAGTGATGTGGTGGAGCTACATCATTATGTGGAACTAGAAGTTTTGGTGCATCAAGCCATCAAGGTATAACAATATCTATAAAAAAAAAAAGGTTTTGAAAGGAAGAATTCATGCACTTTAAGTTTGAATGACAAGAACAAAATGAACGGATCAATGGATGCAAGTTTCTCGATGATAGACTTAGTGTTTTGATCTATGTCAAAACTATATTTAAATTAGATGGTTTTGTATGTTTTTTTTGCTTCTTAGATTCTCAATATACATAAAATTTCTTGAATAAAAAATCCAAAATAAAAAACTTCAATTTATCATACATACTATTAGGTGCATGCGTTAAAAATATATTTGAACATCTTGAAATGTATCAAAAAACTTTTCAATTAATTTTTAACTCCCTAAATCAGCTTTCATTCAAGTATATAAACATATATATGTCTTGAAATCATTTTAAGGTGTTTAAAATTAGTGAGTCGACTCATCTGAGGTATGAATTGATTTGCCAAACTTTTTGGAAGTTGATAAGTTGACTTTCGTGTGCCATAGGTCGACTCCTGCAACTCATGACTGTAATCTTGGGTTCTTGGACACTTATGAATTCATTCAAACAACTGTAATTGATTCACACGACTTGTAGAGTTCAACTTTGGAAGTTACAAGTAAGTTATTTTTGTTACATTACAATGCCATTTTATAACTGAACTATGTGTTTTAACGTATTGATATGTTCCTTCATTCTAAGGTGAAACAATTTCTTCCGTTCATCGAAATATTCAAGATTAGACACTTTTATGTGTCAAATATTGTTTGATTAAGTTCTTTATAAATAAACATGAAAGGTGGTCATTTAAGGAAGAAGTTGTTGTATAAACTTTTAAATCAATTGTTGACATATCTTGTAAACGTTTTTATATTACATAAAGGAATAAACTCTTATTTATGTTGAATATGGCTTGAGTGTAGCCTACAGGCAAGGACGAATTAATGAACCTATATAAATATCGATGTGATCTCTTGTTTCCCTTACCTTTTTTACTTTATGCATGTTTTGTTCGTATTAGTTTTGATATTTGAGTTTAGTGGCGTTTACAATTATTTTTATTTTTATATAGAAACTTACACTTAGATAAATCATATTTTTTATCTATCAATTAAATATATATTTAGTACCTGTAAATATCTCACTTTTTGATTTTAGTCTTTGTAAGTCTTTTTGTTTGGATTTAGTCCTTGTAAAATCAGAGATGGTCTGCTTTAGTCCCTAACGTCAAATCAATGTTAAACAAAACGAAGTTTTCAAAAATCCATAAACCCCTCTTTTAAATTCTATTCATATTTATTTTTATAAAATAACATTAATTATTAAATGATAAATAAATAAATTTATTTACTAATAGTATAAATTTTTTTAATTTTTTATACATCATAAAAGATGATGTGTTTGTGTGCATTTATAAGATCACGTTTCACATCGGTTTGTCATTTTTTTTTTATGTAATGTTGATTTCACGTTTGAGACTAAAATTGCCCGTCTCTAATTTAACAGAGACTAAATCCAAACAAAAAAAATTTATTGAGGCTAAAATAAAAAATTAGTATATTTGCATGGATAAAAAATATATTTAAACCTTAATCTATTCATAATTTAGAATTTAATTGTTAAATTATGTTTTGAAAGGTTTCACTAATCATGAATGTTATTTGATTTAATATATTCATGATTTATGCATGTTTTTATTCTAAGTTTTTCAATCAAGAACTTTAATTGAATTTGATTTGATATTAGTTGTATTTGAAAGTTGAATGGTTGGATAGATCGTAAATCAATCAATCATTTCCTAGTTTGAAGTGGCTAATCAATAATTAGCTAATTGCAATATCTCAATTTTTATGTACAAAATATCTAATTCAAATAACTTTGCTCATCACGTTGTATGTTGTTGCAATTTTTTTTTTTAAAAGGTTGACTCTAATCAATCCCATTCTTGAGTCTTAGGACCATCTCGTTTGAAAAGTGGAATCAAGAGAAAAATCTCTTAATGTTTCGATTCAAACGAGATTAAGAATAATTGATATATGTAACATCTGATGTGATTTCAAAAATTAAGAGAGCGTATAATAGATCTTCAGTTTATAAAGGTGACGACTATTTAGATTGGAAAGAACACATGAAAATCCATAAAATTTCTTATGATTTGTACATATAAAAAACTTCAAAAAATGGAACATATGTTCGACAATTGTTCATGATCATATTGCAATTATCAAATCTGAAATGGATTGGATATATTTAGATAAGCAGGAAACATAATACGATTGCAAAACTAAGAATAACATTGCATATGCTTTTGGGCAACATGATCATCGAGAAGATTAGGTAATATGATAAAAAAGGTAAAAATAATATATATATATATGTATATATATATATATATATATAGAAACAATGCATACATAACTTTGAAAGATAGTGATGAAATCTAAAAGCAATGACATCAGATATTTAGAAGCATTTCATGAGAAAATTCAAAATAGAAAAAAATTAGTGACTTATCAAAAGAGAACCATTATAATTTTTGATGTATGCTTATGATATTACTCAAATAGTGGAATGTTCTCATGATTTTTTATTGTGAAAGTCGTATTTCGTTAACAATGAAAATTTCACTTTAAAAGAACAAGTTTTAAAACTTGAAATTAAAATTTCAAATAATGTTATCAAAAGTATAAGAAACAAAATTTGTCACATGATACTTGTTTCCATTGTGGTAAAAAGGGACACACATCCTCCAAATGTGTTTTATAAGAAAAGTTGTTCTACCAAATAGTAGGGGGTACAAGACATGATCTGTCCCGTGAATTCGTAGAAGTTGTATCAAGTTTAAAAAAAAGACATGCATGCACATATTAACGACAATTATTCAAGGAGACCATTTCCTTTTCAAAGATATTGAGAAGTTCATCAATAAAGTTTTACAAATTTTCCATCATTGTAAATGGTGAGTATGTGAATGCAAGTTTATCTAGAATAGACTTAGTATTTTGATATATGTCAAAACTATGTTTTAATTAGATGATTTTGTATGTCTTTGTTGATTCTTCGATTCTCAATATCTATAAAAGTTTTGAAGGAAAAAATCATATCAATAACTTCCTTTTTACCAATAAAATTATTAGGTGCATGTTAGGAATATGCTTAAATATCATGCAACACATCAACAACTTTTTCGATGTAATTATTAATTTTATAAATCGACTAATGTGCACCCAACTTACAAAGATCCTGAAATCATTTTAGGGTGTTTGAAATTGGTGAATCGACTCACCTGAGGTGTGAGTTGTCTTACCAAACCTCTAGGAAGTTTATAAGTCGTATTACATAAGTCATAAGTTGATTCTTGCAACTAATTAGAACTGAAATTATGGGTTATTAAATACTTATGAATCACTTCATATATATGTGAATAATTACGTATGATTTGCAGAGTTCAATATTGATAGTTACAATCAATTATTTTCGTTACATTAGATTGTCATTTCCTAATTGAATCATGTCTATTTAAATACTGATATGTTCCTTCATTCTAGTTGTGTGACACTTTCATTCATTCAAGAAAATAATCAATGTTAAACACTTTTTTGATTCAATTCTTGTGTGATTGAGTTTTTGAGAGACAAAGGTGGGGGTATTTTTTGTATGGAATGATTGCTCCACCGATGAGTTGGGATTCAATTGGTTGCACCATGTCAAGGCTGAAAATGAGGTTATTTTCAATATTAGAGTTTGTGATTACTTTAGGGTGATTATATGTAGCAAGTATCAAACTAGTTTGATGTGATAACAATGCTCTTAATTGTTTGATGATTATGAAGAATATTGAAGAAGAAAAATTTATATGCTAACACATGTTCAAGTGTACAAATATTGATTATCAAAATATAAATATGATATTTGAAGTAAATTCATGATCTTCTAATCGTTACATCTGAAGTAGAAGCAACACATGTGTAGACATGATCATCTGTCTTATTTGAATCAACACATGTTTGAATTTACTCAAAGTCAATATTCGTGATAATCTGGAAAACAAAATTTACATGATAAATTCACAATTTAATTTCCCGTATATAATTTAAATTAAAAATTATTCAAAAAACAAACCATAAATTTTTACAAAAATCACATTAATATTTCCATGTAATCCATAGTGGCGATATACACTTATTTCAACTAATAGTATCCCAAATTGGATAACATTTGGTCAAAATATTTTTATTAAGCATGTTTTATTCTAAACAATGCACATTGAGAATGAAATATCATATTATAAGGAGGGTGACTATCATAGATAATTTCATAACATTGTCTGTATTTCTAATGTTAAAAACTATGTTATAATATAAATATTCAAATTCTAATTGCACATACTGTTTTAAGATAATTTTTTTATTGGACAAAGGTTTTAAGATTGAGTTAAATAATTTATTTTTATACATATTTTTTGTTCTAAATCTAAAAAAAAAATAGTTTTGAATTTTTCGAATATTTTATAGTTGGATTTTTTAAAAAAATATTTAGTTGTTAAATATTAGAAATTCAATTTTGTTTTGCCTAAAAAAATTAGGGTGACGTATGTTTACACCTTGCATTATATAAGTTTATTAAAATTTGATATTTTTAGAGAGTTACAAAATGGATTTTTTTAAAATGACCAAGCTATCTTCCTCATCACCAAAGTGTCATGCCCTTACGATCAACATTTGCAAAAAAACAATAAAAATTTTTAATTGAGTTTTAGCTTAATCCCTTCTTATTATTGTTTCTCTTTTTGGTTTAATATTGTTAGTTGGAGTTTGTTTATATATAAATGTTGATTGCTCGAGTGACAACAAACTTGAGGTATCAATTATCTTTAAGATGTATTTGCAATTTAATCTTCTTTTACCCAAAAAAAACTTAATTACTACCTGTAATTTCCATATTTTTGTGGTAGTATAGAAGCTACCCATAATTAAGTATGTTATTTTCTGACGTGGTACTGAACATTAATCACCCTTAATTACTTTAACTTTATAGTTACCTTTTAATTTCCCAAATTTGCGATTACATCCTTCATTCCAATAAAGACCCCGCTTCTTATAGTAATGATGATAGATAATTGATCATAAACACTAATGAACTTCACTCATACTTTAATGATAACATAAATAGCTTATGGGTCATTTTACCATCTAGCATTTCAAAATTTCATGAACATTTGTGGAAAGCTAGGTTGAATGTGCAATTGAAATGATGGGATGAATTGTCGTTTATGTGAATTATAAAATATTTAAATCAATTAAATTATTAAATTGAGGAAGACTATACAATAGTGCGCATGTGTGGTCAATTTATCATCATATTTACAGAAAAGACATATCAATGTTAATAATTTATGTGTACGATCTTGAGTACATTTTTTCCAGCCACAAGAGAGTTGGCCCGATTTAAAGGAGACATGAGACAAAGTTAAAATTAATGTGCCAAATAAATTTCATATTTTATTTTATTTTTCATTTTAATTTTTACACCATTTTGAACTACATTACTCATATAAATGAAATTAAATGGTATATACATTTTGATATATAATATGCTCTTCATTCATAAAACTCGTGTGTGGGCGCACGCTATAGTTAATGGATAATGATTTATATGTGTAAGCAAGTAAAGTAATGTATACAGTAACTGAATACTAAATAGGGAACAAGAAATGGAATCTTTTGGCCCAAAAAACAAAAGAAAGATAAAAGAAAAAATAAAAGATGAAAGGGATATTTCATTTACCTACATACAATGCTTAGGTAAAAAAATTAGTCTTTTAAGTCTCCTGTGTTTAAGAGAAATAAGTTTTGAAAATTTAAATTTCTATTGAGACGTAAATAAAGTAAGATTAAAGATTATTTCAGTTTGAGTTTGGATTCAATATTTTAAATCGATCTTTATTTGATTGAAGTTTATCAACAATTGAGTTTCATAGATTTCATTATTTTTGTTTTGTTGAAATAACATCCCTCACTTTCAATATATGAATCTTCTCTTTTCGTTTTGAAAAAGAGAAAAGAAAGAATCTTTTAGGATTTGAAGGAATTGAAGCCTTGTTCAGCAAGCAGCATATACTAGTATCTTTCAACAAGCAAACGAAACCAAATAACATAATCAATTCTAGTTTATTTTCCCTTTTCGTTTTTTAATAATATTTTTTAGGATATTGCCATTGATAGTTAACAGCTAAGATGTCAATGGTAGTCATAAGATAAGATCATTTGGAAGAGTTGAATTGATAAGAACATCATAGTTTAACTAATAATTCTAATAAAATTAATAATTATTTTTTTGACTAAATCTTTCAAATTATTTAATTGTATTAGATTAATAATTTAAGTTTTTGAAGATATCAGTTTGATCTTTTAAGTTATAAAACATGTATACTATTTTCGTTTATTATTTTCTGTATAATTACGTAAAAAATAATTATATGATTGTTTTAATGCCGACGTATCCATAACACAAAGATTTATAGTTTAAAATTTTTATTGTAAAAAATATTATTAAAAGTATAAAGAGATAATGAACATACGAGTTCAATCTTAAATGCGTTAGTGAATAATGATTGGTAAAAATGGTTTGCTCCCTTTGTCTGCAACCTGTTGTATGGAGTGTACTTACACACACTTCGACGAGCAAATACGAATTTATCAAAATACGAGAGGTATTTTAGGTTGAATTTTGTGTGTATCTTTATGACCTAATATGTAATGTTTTTATAGTGACACATTATAGGGTTTCTAGAAGATTATCACTCTGATCATCATAGAGGAGATATGTGATCTCTAGATCTCATTCTAATGTTAGATGTGTGTCCCAACAATCAAAAGAATGTGAGCGTCATCTAGTGACTGTGTTTGCAGTATGATCACTATCAACTGGCTCAGAATGGATGCATATGTGAACTATCGTGTTCATCATCACTTAATTCCCTCTTAATCTATCATGTGGTCATGGTTGGAGGTCCAGGTGAGTTATGAAGGATTTCTACTTCGGATCCCATATTCATAAGATGCTTGCGTTAGTTTCTAGAAGGTTCTACGATGCTATTTGTTTGGATTGAGTCAATTTGGATTTCTGTTGGGCTTGGCCTTTGCCGGGGTGAGTCCGATCTAAATGAGCAATCAATGCATCACATTGCTCCCTCTTACTGCCTTGTTTAATTCCAATAAGACAATAGAACCTTACTATGTGTAGAATTTGATAAGGATAGATTCTTCTTCTACCTCCTATGTTCTCGAAGTCATCCAAGTCTACTTTTAAATTGATCATTTCAGATGTGTTTTTTGTTGTTGTCAAAATACACATTTGAGTTAGTCATTTAAAAAAAATATTGAAAGGAGGAAGAAAAAATTATTTTCTATGATAAGTCTCATCATTTAAAAGTAATTTTATTTTAATCTTTAATCTCTTCTCTAATTACATTAATGTCATTAAAGTAAAAAAAAAAAAATAGAGAATCCAAAATAAAGTTTATGGAAACAAATTCTTTAACAAATTGAAAAAAAAAAATTACCTCCTTGAAGCTCTTTGTTTACTCCTTCAGCCAAGATCACAAGGAGGACACAATAAAGAAAAAATTAAAACACTCTTTTCTCTCTCAAATGTAGTGGGCAATTACCATATAGCACCCTAATTTTCTCCATTTTTATTTGCGCTCACTTCTTCAAATTTAGTGCACAAATAAATATGCAGAATTCACACTATAAATTCCACTATTACACACATCTTAAATCAATGTATCTTATTTCTTCAAATCATAGAGAGGAATATCCAGAATCACCTCTGCTCGTTTTAATTTATGGCTTTGAAACTCAAAAATATAGATATAAAGAACCGTTAATAATAAAATTTAGAGGTTTTATTTTTAGTAATATTTTTTAATTAAAAATTTATTTGAGCTTGCCATGTCAGCATCAAAACAGCCATGCAGACACTTTTTAAAGAAGTTGGACAGAAAACAAAAAAATCTTATACACATTTAAGGACTTAAAAAGATCAATTTGGTACAAAACACTTTAAAAAAATTATTCTAATACAACTACAAAACTTAAAGAACTGCTAATTGTGTTTGACCTATGAATTATGATTTAAGATACAACTCATATTATTTTTACGGATTTTCCTTTAATTGAATGAAGGTGTTAATAATTCAAATATTGAAATTATTTTTATTGTGTTTTTTCTAATTACACCCCTAAAAAATCAAAATATCGCTGAGTTAAAATTAAATTTTCTAAACAGAAGAGAAACCTTTTAACATATACTCCCTCATTTTGCAAAACTGTCAAGGTTTCTCCCATTAAAAGAGCATCAAATCCCCATTTAATTTGTAATGTAAACTTCTTTTAATTTCTTTAATATAAATAGTTTTTCTTTTCAATTTAACATTAGAATTTCAAAACACTTTAATTTGATTCGTCATCAATGTTTTTACTGTAGTGCACCAAATTTGATGATGTGGCATGTATAAGCTTACTTTTGATTTTCGATTAGTTGATAAATCATTTTGCTTTGGTTTTAGATTTTGATTTGGTTGTGTTGAATAGTTTTTAGGTATGAATTCAGGAATATTGCTTTGTTTTAATAAATATGTTTTAATGCTTTGTTTTAATAAATATGTTTTAATGCTTTGTTTTAAATTAGTCATCTTACAAAAGTTATAGGTTAGCATGATAAATCTCTGTGACCACCGTGTTTTCAAACATTTGTTACATTAGCGTTTCCAAACTAGAAATATTTGAGGGACTAATTTAAAAGTGTTTAGGAATTGTAAGGTTAAATTGAAAGATTTTTTTTTTATAAGGACTAAAATCAAAATAAACTTATTTGTAAAGACTTTTTGCATATTTAGAATTTTCATTTTTTATTTTTTACGACTTGAAACGTTCTTATATAACTTAATGTTTGTTTGTGTGAGTATATGTGTTGTTCTTTGTGTTGAAGTGGTTTGGGGTTAGGTTTTGCCATCCATGATTGCCTGCCTTTTTTGTGTGTTGCATATATATATGTGAACCCATTTTACATAAACTTCCGTTAATTAAGTTTGTGTTTGTTATTTTATTTGAAACAATTTTGAAATCTACCCAAACTTAGTATACGTAAATATACATGAACTAAGTTTATGTACCCTAAGTTAACTCAATTGATGTAATCTATGTTAACTCAGTTGATGAAATCTATGCGAACTTGTTTACATATGCATATATTATTTTGTTTTGTTTTTTTCTTCTTCTTCCAAATGCGTGCAGACATGGTACTGAGATTTACTACTAATTAGGTTGGACATGTTAGGTTGATGATCTGTTGTCTCACACATATCAAATACGAGTAATAAAAACGTAGCATAAGATAACAACTTGATTCGTCTCGCGAGGACTTATGACAATATTAACCAAATTCTGAATCAATCAATAAAAATAAAATAAAGAGGGGTTCTAAATTTAGGTTCCGACCGATTAAGATAACAAGTTACAATCACGTATATTGGAACGTTTAATTCACTAGTTCAAGAATTTCGAACCTATCACAAATTCTATAAACGAACTCAATTTCTAAACTATAACTCTATTCCTGTTTGACTAAAGAACTAACCAAACAAGCGTGATCAACTTTATGTGTATTCTGGTTCATTGATTAGATAATGCCTCATAGTAAAAGATGTATTATAGTTGATGATCAAGTGTCGAAAAATAATAATTAATTAATTTAGAAACCGAGTTCTGTCAAACCAAATTATCAACTCTAATGACATTCAAATTAACCAATCAGAAAACAATGTAATCGAGAAATGGAATTGAATCATCAACGCAAAATTAACATTATAAAATAATCATCAAGATCTTGATGAAATCCCAGAAAGTAGCCTTCCATCCAAGAATTCAAAAATAGAAGATTATTGATCGAAAATAAACTCTCTCAGTATTTGAGTATCTAAGTATCTCTCTCTTGTAACAAAAACAACCTTGCTCTCAAAACAATGTTCTTTGTTTTTGGGCTCTAAAAGCTCCAGGGCCAAAAAAACAAGTGGTCCGATACAAAATGTTATTTCAAGTAAAGCTCAGGTCACGTGATCAACAATTTTGACCAAGTAAAGTTCTGAGTTGAGATTTTACGCCAACATAAAAGTTGTAACTCTTACTCTTAGCTTTCCAACATCTGCTTGCACGTGTCGTTCCCACATCTAGATCTCAAGTTATGCCCTATAGAGCGAGGAATGATCATGCAAATAATTACATTCAAACATTAAAGTTTAGAAACTCAAATTATGACCCAAAATTTAGAAACACGCTAAAAAACTAATATTAGAGTGAAAAGAGCTTTCAAAATGTCACAATATCCAGCTAGAAACATGTACCCAAATGCATTGATCAATTGACCACATCTACTTTATGTAGGTATGAAAGTTTAATAAGTTATTTGCTTTAAAATTTTAACTATTTCTAAAATAATGTATTTTATTATCACCTCCAAGTATGAATGTATGAACATTTCCCTACCATATATTTAGATTATTGTAGACCGCGCGAGGAATATGTCAAGCATTGTAGATTGCATGATTGATATATCCGATCCAGGACATGGAAGCTGAAGAGGGAAAAGGGGATGGTATTTCTTTTTGAATGTCTTTCAAGTCTATTGAACTTCTTATGATTCACAATTAGCAACATTACCATTTCATGAGGCATCTTTGTATAGAGGTTGGATTAGCTGGGGTACCAAAATGTATGCACATTTTAGGGACATGGTCCTATGAGAGGAGCACACGTTCACATCATTCCTTATGTGAAGATGATGTAGGTAGTTATTGGGAGTGAAGACAAAATTAACTTTAGCAAAAATACCCTTATGCCAATTGATAAATTTCTTTTGACCATCATTACAATTTCATGTGCACTACATCTATCATAGGAAGCCACATAGATTTTCTCTGATTAAAAGACGTAGGTTTTAGGTATTTAAACTGGGAGGGAAGGACAACTTTACAATTGAGAACTCAAGATGCTTTTTCCAACCCTAATTAGGAAACATTAATACCCACCAATATACTTTTGAGAACCTTTTCTCTCGGATTGTAAAAGTATCATCAACATATTGTAATTGTGATACTTTGCTATCTAGGTCAACCAATTAAAACTCGAGAATTCGTTAAGTTCCACCAACTTACGCATCATGGTGTTGAACAATTTGACAATTGTTATTGGAGAAAAACAAAGATATAGAAAAATAAAGAACACAGTCACAACATAAGAAAATAACTTTGAAAATTCCAAAATAGCAGAAAAAACTAAGACCAAAGAATAATACCATGTAACAACACATAGGACAAAAGAGATGATACCGCACATCTCCAATATAACCATACTTTCCAAAGAGAATATTTAACTATCTCACACAATATTAGAACAGAAGAGAAAGAAATAGTTAGATATAAACTTAAAATATTTTTGATTGGTATGATTTGTAATAAAAAATTAGAGCCATATATATAACCTTAAACTCCCTCTTCCATTATAATTTCAAGCAATATAAAACTATTTCAATATATATAATATCAATCTACTCGAACAACTATTTTGAGTAACCATCTTCGATTACTTCCTCTAAGCCATGTAGCTTCCTTAATTAGAATCGGAATGAGAAACTTTACAAGTTGTATGCCTAGTGCCTTGAAAGGGATTTATCACTAGTACAAAATAGAGTTTTAAACACAAAGTGTTAAGTCGATTATCTACCATCTGAATTAATAAATGAGGCGAATGTATGTTTAAGTCGGTTTTTTAAATAAACTTAGTTATAAATATAAGGTAGTGACAATTGCGTAAATATGTGAAAGTTGTTCAGTACATGTTTACGTCGGTTTTTTTTAAAGAAACGAGTTAAAAAAATGAGGCAGTGACAATTTTGTAAATATGCGAAGATTGTTTAACGCGGATATAACAATAACCGACTTAAAATTGATAATAAAAATATATATGACAACATGTTCTGGTTGCAATGGTTCAAGAACCCTAAAAACTTCTTTCTCTGTTCACTCATGTTCGTTCTTCCCTCTCCATTGCTCCTGCTTCATCTTTCTTCTTCACCATCGTCCTCTGCATTCTTCACCTTCCTAGAGGTTCTTATGCGTTTTCGTAGTTAGTTGTTATTGCAGCGTTTGTCTGTATGTTCATTATTATCGCACTATTGTGTATGTGTCGTTCTGTCCATGTTTGTTGTTGTTGTAGATAACTTTAAATGAGTTTATTTATTTTTCAATTTTAGATTTATTTCGTAATATCATTCCTATACATTGACTACATTTGTGAAATAAGGGGGGAAAAGAAAAGTTATGTCAGTGTATTTTATATTGTTGTTGGAGTTGGTTCATTTTTTTGTATTTAGGTTGCAATCTATTTTTTTATAACTTATGATATTAATCTATCAAGTTCATAGACGTGAGATAAGAATAAGCAGTAAAGTTGAAGTATAAGAGATGAAAATTTAGAAGTAACTTCGAATGGGTTTATGTGTAAGAAGATTCATTGCGTTTTCTATCTTGCAACAATAATAATAAGTTGTATGAGGAAAAAGGTAAATTTGTGCCGGCGAATTGTGAACGAAGAGGATGCTATTGTCATGGTCAATTGTGAACTTTTACCATGTTGAGGTGATATATATATATATATATAATGGTAAGGACAAATATTATTAACATTACAATATCACCAAAAACAAACAATAAATCAAGCATACGTATTTCTTTTTTTACATACATCAATACTACACAATAGATCAAGAATAAGTCTTTTTTACTTTCATTAAAATATATAATAGATCAAGAATGCATATTCATATACATTCATAAAAAAAAAGTAACCAATAAATCAATATTGTAGATTTAATAAATATCATAAAAATAAACAGTAAATCAAGACTGTGTCATCAAAATAAATAATAAATCAACCCTTATATCTCCATACGATAACATTAAAACATGATCTCAACAAAACACATAGATCACAAAATACAAAACTAATGCATCAATTAAACATATAAACACGTCACTTTCGTTCACCAATTTAACAAGAAAAGAAAGAAAAAAAAAATATATATATATATATATGTAAGATTTTATTTTTTATTTTATTTTTCATTTTAACAATTAAATAATTGTTAATTGAATTGTTATTTTTCATTTTTCACGTAGATATTGTTCAAGCATTCGTAAAGTTTACTTCCGTTTTAAAATATGAATCGTAGAATATTTTAATGTTGATCAAGCAATAAAAAGCATTAAGCACATATATGAGAAAAGTAATTCAATAACTCATTTATATAACTAGAAATCAAACCAGAAAAATAAGGGTTTCGTTTTATTTCACTCATCTTAATAAATAGAGTTTAGTTACTCATGACAGAGATACAAAAGATAGGGATTAAAGAATAATTACAAGAAAGATTCATGAATGATTTTTTATAAAACTTCTTCAATTGTGTTAAGAACAATCGTCCATGAGTTTCTTTGTTATGGCACAAGTCTCCCAACTTCCCAATAGTCAAAAAGATGTCTAAATAATGAGAAAATTGTGTTTAATGTGATCTGATGCGCGCCGCACGCCCAAGGCGCTCTTCAAGCGCAATCTGGCAGATCTAGTGGTGCAGAAATGCGTCTCAGGCGAAAAGCATCTTATGTCTGGTGTTTAGTGTATTTGTCTCCTCTTTTGAGTCCAAATTTGGTTTCGATGTCTTCATGAAAGTTGTACCTATGGGTCTTAGCTTTCAATTGCACTTAGTTCGACTCCAATTGGACATCTACAACACTAGATATGGTTGCAATACTCCACATAGATTATGTTGATTTCTAACCAAAATTCAGTGATGCACTAAAACAAAGAAACAACGCAAAACTACGAAAAATCTCTACTTAATCAATGAAATAAGAAACATTTCATTAAATCCAAGAACTAAAATCAACAAAATATATCAAATAACTCCTAAAATTAACTAATGATTAAAGGTAAACAAGACTAAAATCAATGAAAAATATGCATATGATGAAGAGTCATCACAACTTCAAAATTAATATGTTGATTGTCCTCAAGCAACAATTAATTTCAGATTTGGTACAATTAAAAGCAAACTTTAACTCAATTTCTCAAATCAAATCAAACTCAATTCTCAAAGTTCCAGCTACTACAAAACATTTATCATGCTCCATGGTTGCTTAAAAAAAAAACACCATTTGACACTTAGCATTCATTCATCAAGTTCAACTCTCTATTCACACAATCTCACCAAAATATATTGCAAGTGTTTAGCAAGGGTTATGAATTTATCACTCAAATCCTAGAACATGCATCACGCTACCATATGCTTGAAAAAAATTCTAGTTAGCATTCACAATTGCAACAAACACATACACTTTTGAAGGTCTTTCAGATTATAATGGGACTTAGGTAAGGGTAGAACATTTTTGAATAGTATGCTTATACTACTTGGAGTTAGGTACACATTTTAAAATTATTCTACAAATTTTTTTCACATTTTCATTGTGGAGATTCTCAAACATTGACACAAGAATCAAGAAGATGTTATTTATAAAAGTACACAAACTGAAGAAAAAAAATTCTTCTTTTTTATTCTTTTTTTTATTTGTATTTTATTTTTAGAACCATCACTCCAAACTTAAAAAGTTGATATCCCATAAGCAACCCCAAACTTAGAATTTTACCAAGACGAGACAGAAGTTTTCCTACCTAACTCCAAGTAAGGTGATTGCATTAAAGTCGGATATTTGGCATGTGATGTGGCTAGTAACCAAAAGAAAGGACAAGGCTCAAATGAGCTAACAAAAGATAATATTTGCATAGGGTAATTAAAAAGGCTCAAAGGACCAAACGAAATTGTCTCAGTGTATGCATAAATTACAAGTGATGCAAGTCAGAATTAGTGCAAGTTTTGAAGGGATAACACATGTCTAGATAATCACACAACAAATAATTAAAGTGTTTGGGCCCAAAAGCTCACAGCTAGGATAATAAGAGAGTATGAATTGTCAAAATAATGTCAAACATGCAACTACAAAATTTATTTATTTATTTAAAAAAATGGCAAGTGAGACTTCGACAATCAATGAGTAATTAACAATGCATGCATTAGTGAAACTCATCGAATTGAACAATGATATGAGCAAAGAAATAGAGTTTAAATTTCAAAATCTGAAACAAATAGTTTAAGACTAGCTTTAAGTTGTTAACAATTCCTCATCATAGTGCACGTTTACACACAATTAAAAAAGAAACAAATTCAAATAACAAAAATAAGATTGTAAAAATAAAATTTACCTTTACCTATGGGTTGCCTCCCACGAAGCGCTTTTTTATGGTCATTAGTTTGACGCCTCAACTATTATCAAGGTGGCATATATGACCGAAAGAATACATTATCCTCTTCTTCTTTTTGTTTGGTAGAAATTCCATGAACTTGAGAAATGGATGACGTTGCTTCCATTTCCTTTTCAATTGGACATTGATGAACAAGGCATAGATTCAATCTCAAACTTCATCAATCTCTTCTTTTTTTCTTTTCCTTATTCGTGTTTTTCTCTTGCTTATTTTCTTCTACCAGAACAATGAAGTTGTCTTCAATCTTCAACTTCTCCTCCATCTTCTCAAACTCAACCACTTGCTCAAATAACCTCTCACATTGAATTTTAAATCTTTCAATTGAAACCATGTTATTCTTCATAAATTCAACCAAAACATCCTTGATGTGAAAGTTATTGTCATCTGATTCTTTGGATATAATTTTAGGAGGTAGAATTTGTTATCAATTGATCTTTTTTATATAACACTCGTCGTCTTCTACTTCTATGACCAATAGATTTTTATATTCTAATGGTGGGACATAGTAATCAAAACAAGTTCCACTCATATGTCTTTTTCTGCAAAAGTCACACCTAAGAGGCCCAATTTGAGGGTGATTTTTTAAAAATGTATCTCTCAAGATCTGTCCCTCAATTATGCGTAATATAGCAGATATAAGACAAGTATCATACTCTTCCAATAATTGTAGTTGATATTTCATCATTACAATCTTTCATGTTCTACAGTAAATAGTTATCTCAAACAAAGAAGAGACAAACCACTAGCAAACGACATTAGCAATTTCAACAATTAAAAATAGAAAATCAAAGAAAAACAGTATTTTTTCAAAATTAAAAATAAAAGAAAATAAAAAAAATTTATTGCAGAGCAGAAAAATTCAATTAAATAAATAAATTATAACTCAATAGTGATATGGCAATCCCTGACAACGGTGCCAAAAACTTGATAGCGTTTCAGCAAGTGTACTGAATTGTTGCAAGTAATAATAAAACAATAGTACTGAGTGTTGAACTCAAGGAATGTGTTTTACTATTAAATTGTATTTAATTACTAAAATTGAACAAAAAGTTTTAGAATTGATTGAAATAATATTTGAAATTAACAGTAATAAAATTGATCCTTTATTATACGAAAAATGTTAGGGATGAGTTTCACTTCGAATCCAATCTTGGTTTCTAATTTGATCATAGTTACTAAATTTCTTTATTGAATTATTACTGAATTCTCTTTATTATTCTTTCCTTAATGTCTTAGTGACACAACCTTTAATTCCAAAGTAACCCTTAATCCTTTAGTGGATTTAAGATTAGAATTAAGCTTTATAGGACAAGAATTCTCTTTTAAATTATTACCTTTGCAACAAATTTAATTAGTTTCATGAGCTGCATCTATTTCTAGACTACAATATCATGAATTTCTAATCTCAAGCATTCGTAAAGTCCACTTCTGTTTTAAAATACGAATCGTTGAACATTTTAATGTTGATCAAACAATAAAAAGAATTAAGCACAGAGATGAGAAAAATAATTTAATAAACTCATTCATATAACTAGAAATCAAATCAGAAAAATAAGGGTTTCATCTTGTTTCACTCATCCCTAACAAATATGGTTTAGTTACTCGTGATAGAGATACATAAGATATGGATTAAAGAAGAATTACAAGACGGATTCATGGATGATTCTTGATAAAACTCCTCTAATGGTGTTAAGAACATTGTATCTAAGTTTCTCTGCTAGGGCACAAGTCTCTCAACTTCCCAATAGTAAAAAATATGCCTAAAAAGTGAGAAAAATGTCTTTTAATGTGTTCAAATGCGCGCCACGCGCCTTAGACGCGCTTCATGAAAGTTGTAGCTATGGATCTTAGCTTTTAGTTGCACTTGGTTCGATTCCAATTGGTCATCTACAACTCTAGATATGGCTGCAATATTCCACATAGGTCATGTTGATTTCTCACCAAAATTCAGCACTGCACTAAAACAAAGAAACAACGCAAAACTACAACAAAAAAAAAAAAAAAACTTTACTTAATCAGGGAAATAAGAACATAAACATTTCATTAAATCCAAGAACTAAAATCAACAAAATATATCAAATAAATCCTTAAATTAACAAATGATTAAAGATAAATAAGACTAAAAATAATGAAAAATATGTATATGATGAATAGTCATTAGGGGTGTAGATGATACGAAAGATGAAGGAAAAACATGCTTGAGGTCAGATTGAAGAGAAAGAAACTCTGAAGCTTGCTGTCATGGAAGGAAGTTTCGCGAGGTAGGGAAAAGGAGAGGGAGGTGGATGATGATAATCAGTAACAAAATAAGAGAATAATTATTAGTATTGAAGGTTTGATATTTTAGTGTCTTGATCTAGGACATGCAAGGGGTTGAAGATGATGGAGCTTTTGGTTCCTCTATTTTTAGGAAAGAAGAAAAGAACGCGTATGAAAAAAGGGGAAACGTGTGGTAGGAGAGAATGAAAGAGTTGGGTTGGTGGTGAAGGAAGAAGAGGAAATATGAATGAGTGTATGGGTTGTGTGTGACGTGTAAGCAAAAGGAAAAAAGAAAGGGAAATGAAAACAATAGTACATGTAACACCCCAATTTTGAACAGTGAGAGTGTAAATTTTTAAAAAAAAACAAGACAACTAAATATTTTAGGTTAAAATATTCATAATCGTTCTTTAATTTAAATCAGAGTAAAATATTTAGTTGTAAAATTCTTTTCCAAAAATGAAGATTAGAATCATTGTTGTATTATATAAAAAGGTTTCGACACAAATAACCTAATTACAACCAAACAATTCACATTGACCCAAAAAATGTCACAATTATTTCAGATACATACATTTCATTGCAACAACAACATTGCAATTAGGAAGTGAGAATAAATAAAACCCTTAATCAAAATCCTAAGCTAATCTTGAACTCTAATTGAGGATAACTAGATACTAAGGGTCCACAGGTGGCATCAAGCCTCACTGCTTCTGATTGTCAATCCAAAATCATCGCTCTATCATGTCTTCGACATTGTTGCAATTCTTGCACGACTCAAAACTCTAAGAACTTGGGGCGTAAGCCCGGTCCACAGTAATAGTAGATGGTCACGATCTAAAAACAACATATATACGAAAATACAAAGCACGAAAGCATAACACGACATGACATCAGTTGATAAACAAGCATGCATATAAATATTATCATATAACAAACATGACTCGTGTGACAAAGCGCTTCAATGCAATGCTTATATGTTAGTGCACATGATTCCAAAATATCCACACCCTCCTCGAGAGGTGTAAATTATAAATGTATCGCCCCTCACAAACTAATACTAATCACCAAGGTGCCACCTATCACGGGTTAACACGATTTGCTAGAGTGCAGTCTACCACAGACCTCCACGACTCAAAAATCCCCGTAAGGATAAGGTGGACCAATTAACTCAAGGAACAACCCCATGACCCATCACAGTCACTACTAACATTGTGGCCCATTACAGTCATCACTAACATAGTGGCCCATCACAGTCACCACTAGCCATGAAATGCATGAGCATGCTCTGACTCTCAAATCAATCATTATGTAAATGCAGTTATTAAAAGACTCCACTTTTAATACTTCATTAAACACTAATAATTTTTTTATACTTTTTCACAGAGCATACTCAAGACATATTCTCATCAATAAAATTCATAACACATATGTTATCAGTTAAGAATACACAATCACATCAAATACATAAACAATTGTGTGCACCTTTATTCACCACAAGCACAAATAACATATATACAAACACACTCTACATTCAAGCATATATAATATCGTTAGAAAGTGCCCTTACCTCAACAGTGCTTTATTACACAAGCAACTTACGCTACGCCATCATAACCTATCTGACGATTCCAATGACACCTCTCAATTTCCTTGTACCTTAAATCAATCAATTAACTTAATCAATACAAGTTTCTAAACCAACCCCAAATGAACCATAGGTTCGGCCACTTTCAAAATAAATTAGGTTTGATTTTTCTTATAGGTTCCATAACTTCAAGAAGACCTTCGTTTAAGTACTTCGACGGAAGCAAATTTTAAAACACTTAGGCTATACTTTGCAAATCTTGAAATTGTTTTTTCCAAACTTATTGAAGTTCAACTCAAATCTTTGTCTTTAACAACTTAGGACAAAATATTTTCTTAATAAAATCAATCAAAGACAAACATACTCACACTGCTCTAAATTCTGAATAAATCATCCATCAACATCATAAATTTCAACACTTTAATATTTGAAAAACTAGTAGAAGTTTCTTTTTATCAAGAACTCTTGTATAAAAAAAATTCAAATACTAAGAGTTCAGATGTTCTGACTATTCCAAATTATGATTCTTCCAATTTGACATTTTTCAAACCTTAATCTTTATAAACTATGCTTTGTATATAAACTTTCACATAGAAACCACATTTTCACATCAACACCAAATATTTTCCAAGTTCACAATTTTCTTTTAAGTCTCCAACTAAAATCTTCATTCCAAATAAAATCGCATATCAAAACTCAAAATTATAATCAATCATTGTTTTCCAAAATACCGAAATACTTTTTCAACCTCAGATTTTAACATAAAATCGACATCTCTATAATAAAATTTAAAACTTTTAACTACAAAAGTTAAGATTGAAATTTTATTCATAAAGTGAATATTTCTCTATTAAACCTTCTTGATATACACAATTGTAACCCTTATATATATATATATATATATATTTACATGAACTATTCTCAAAGTCATGAAGTTTGAAACTTTGTTTGTAATGTCAATATTTCTCGTTCAAACCTTTTTGATATATAAGATTTGAACTCTTAAGTTTTAAATATGAAATTATTCTCAAAATCATAAAGTTTGAAAGTTTGCTTCTCAAAGTAAAATATCTTCATAAAAATTGACAATTTAATATCAATGACTACAACTTTTTAATTCAATCTATAAAGGTAGAACCCTAATTTTCACAAAAACCCAAAGGATAAAACTTTTAACACCTCCATAAAAAGTAAACCTAAAATCAACTTTTAAGCAAAATTTAGAACTCTCTTTATATATATATATCAGTCGGATAAAATCTATATTACTCATCAAAGTTTTTTTTTTTTAAAAATCCAAATCCAAATCCAAATCTAGTTTAAAACACTATAAATAATCAAGGACAAAAACTCCTATGATCAATCTTTAAATGACTCCAAATTTTAATTTATACCACCATTAAAAATCACAAGAGAACATTTTTTCCAACTTCTTTAAAATTGATAAAATTTCTACTACTCAAATACTTTTGAATTAAAACAAACCACAAAAATTTAATTACCACTTTATTTCCAAAATTTATTTGCATATAATTATTAGAAAAGAAAGCTTATATTGAAATTATATGTTGTTTTAAATTTATGTCAAAATCACATACTGCATTATTTGAGGGGGAGCAGTTAAGCTCCCAAAATTGATATTAGAATCATAATTAAAATTAAAGTTAACATGTTTAGTATCAATCTCCTTAATTATGCAGAAGTTTATTATCATGCTCCAAACTGTTATGGACATAATCAAGTCTCCAGATCGAAGATATAACATCAACAAATACATATGAAACCTAAAGGATCATTAAACACCAAGGCAATCTGATCAAGAACGAATAAAGGAGTCCAGTCAAACAGTTTTCAAAAATGTTCAAAGGCTGGAATATTTTTATTCATATATATTGGTTTTGGTCAAAACTGATAGACCACTGCCAACAACTTTTTTGACCATTATTAAATGCTTCAAAACGCCTATAAAAGAAAGACCAATGCCCAGAGAAATGGCAGAAGTTCAAGCGCTGTCGAGTCTCATAAATCATTCGCATTCACATACTTGAAATTCTCATTTTTGCAAGAAAGATTTAGTTCTGATTGTATCATACTCTGTTATTATTGTACTGAATTCTTTGTAAAGAATCGAATCTCAAACAAGAGTTGAGACATCTCAGATTCTATCAAAACAATTTTATCATTATTGTAAAACTCAATCTATAAGAGTTTATTATAGTTTGAATAGATTGTAAGAAATCCTATCAAGGTTGATAGGCGATTAAATTTCTTTCTAGGTGGAAAGAAAAAGAGCTTGTAATAGATCAATGTTGATCTAAGCTAGGTGCTGTAAAAGCAAGAAGGTTCTTTGTTTTGAACACTTAGTGGAAAATCTCACAGTTGTGAGGACTGGATGTAACCCAAGTTGGGTGAACCAGGATACACCTTTGTGTGCTATTCTTTCCCTGGTCTCTTTATTTATTAAGCTTGATTGATTAACTGAGGAAAAACATAAACTGAATTTCTGTTTTTTAAGCTAACCAAGAATGTTTTCTATTTTCTGGTAAAAACCAAGAATCTTCTCCATTTTCTGTTTTCTTAACCAAGATCAATCATTCTTGAGTTAAATCTTTAGACTTTTTCAAGAATTTTTAAATAGGAACATTTACAATTCAAACCCCTTTCCTTGTAAATCGACATTACTACTTCAATTGGTATTAGAGCTCGGTCTCTAGATAGTATAAAAACACCTAACAAGTGCTAGAGAAAAAATCTAGAA
Source organism: Cicer arietinum (assembly GCF_000331145.2). Taxonomy (NCBI): domain Eukaryota; kingdom Viridiplantae; phylum Streptophyta; class Magnoliopsida; order Fabales; family Fabaceae; genus Cicer; species Cicer arietinum. The sequence goes on along the minus strand of NC_021163.2, from coordinate 50,648,042 downwards.
GAAAAGATGTTGAAAGCTAATTACATTTTTGAAGGAGGATCTTCAAACATACTACCTTACTTTGATGGATCTGATTATTTTTTTTTTGGAAGAATAAGATCCAGGTGTTTCTGAAATCTCAAGATACAAGGATAAGGCACATCATTACAGATGAAGATTTCATACCAAGAGTTGATCAAAATGACTCAACCTCTGCTACGAAGAAATAAGCGGACTAGACAACTGATGATAAAACTAAGGTACTCCTAAACTCTAAAGCTCAATTATTCTTATTATGTGCTTTGAGCAGGGAAGAAAGTGAAAGGGTAGATGAGTGCAAAACTGCTAAAGAAGTCTGGGATACACTGCAAACTCATCATGAAGGAACAAGCCATGTCAAAGAAACAAAAATATACATTGACATAAGGAAATTCGAACTGTTTGAAATGCAAGAAGGGTAAACTATTGATGAAATATACTCAAGGTTCACTACAATAGTGAGTGAAATGCGTTCTCTTGGCAAAGCTAACACAATACAAGAAAGAGTAAGAAAAATCATGAGGTGTCTTCCAGTCATATGGAGACCAATGGTAACAACTATAAGCCAAGCCAATAACCTTGAATCACTTCCTCTAGAAGAATTAATTGGAACCTTAAGAGCACATGAAGTATTGCTGCAAGAAGACAAACCAGTCAAGAAAGGAAAGGCAATAACACTAAAAGCATCTTAAGAAAATATCACAGTACAAATAGAGGAGGAACCATAAGAAACTAAACAAGAAGATGCTGATGAAGAAATTGCTCTTCTCACCAGAAGGATACAGAGAATGATGAGAAGAAGAGATCTAATAAAAAAAGGATCTCAAAAGAAAATTCCCAAAACAGAAGTGAACAAGAGCCAATTCACATGCTTTGGATGTAATAAATTAGGACATTATAAAGCAGAATGCCCCTTAAACAAGAAACTACCAAAATGATTTCGTTTCAAAATGAAATCAATGATGGCAACGTGATATGATTCAGAAGAATCAGAAACAGAAGAAGGTGAGGAAGCCAACATATGCTTGATGGCAAAAAAAGAAGAAGATGAGGTAACAAATTCTGAACCCTATTATTTATGTGAACAAAGGGGAAAAGAATTTGACAACTTGTTAAATGATTCAAATCTTCTTATTCAAAAATGTAGTTCTTTGAAAGAAACATTTCATAATGAAAAAGAAGAAAAAGAAAAAGCTTAAGCTAGAAATAATGTTCTCAACAATATCATTCAAGATCTAAAAGAAACACAACAACAAAATTTTGAAAATAAAAAAGGTCAAGAACGTTCTGCAACGAAAACGGAGAACATTCTTCTTAAAACTGATTTGTTAAACTTTATTAAAGCCACTGAAACTTTTCAAAAAATAAAGGGATCTCAAGTAGGAATCTTTGATAAAGTTGGTCTTGGTTTTAATCAAACTCAAAAAACAAAAATGTAGGAAAACTTTTTTGTTCTAGAAAGAAAGGAAGAAAAATGTAAAACTAGATGCTCATATTGTAAAAAACTTGGACATCTAGAATTTGCTTGCTACTTTAAAAAAAGAGATGAAAAGATTAAAGGCAAAAGATTTCTGAGAAAATATCATTCTGCTAAGCCAATTCTCAAAAATCTAAAAAAAGGGGAACATTCTCCAATTTGTTTTCAAAACGAAGAATGTTCTGAAACAAAAGCTGAACTTTATTTTGACACTGTCTCAAAATTGGTCATGAAAAATCAATGTGCTGTCTTAAAAGGAAAGAAATCTCTAAACTAACTCTCAAGGACCCAAAACAAAATGGGTACCTAAGGTTGAGATAATATCTTATGCATGTTGGATTTCCAAATGTAAAGAGAAAGCCTTAGTTCTTGGACAATAGTTGTTCAAGAAACATGCTAGGAGTTAAAACTTGTTTCATGACATTCATCAAGAAAGATGGAGGATCGGTTACCTTTGGAAACAACAATCAAGCTCAGATTAAAGGTAAAAGAATTATCAGTACGACAAACTCTGCTCAGATAAATGATGTTCAATATGTTGAAGGTTTAAAACAAAATCTTCTAAGCATAAGTCAACAATGTGACAATGGCTGTGAAATTATCTTTAAACCAAAAATAGGTGAAATCAGAAAAACTGAAATCGGAGAAATTCTTTTTTCTGGAAATAGAAATAAAAATTTATATGTCTTATATCTTGAAGAACTTCCTGATAAATCTTGTTTTATGTCAATCAATAAAGATAAATGGATATGGCATAAACGAGCTGGACATATAAGTATGAAAACAATTTCAAAAATCACAAAGTTAGATCTTGTTAGAGGATTACCCAAACTCAATTTTGATAAAGATAAAGTATGTGAAGCTTATGCAAAAGGAAAGCAAGTTGAGAGTAGTTTTCATTCGAAAGATTTTGTAACCACAAAAAAGAACTCTTGAATTACTTCTCATGGATATTTTTGGGCAAAAAAAAAAAAAAACAACAAGTTTAGGTGGAATGAAATATGATTTTGTTATTGTTGACGATTTCTCAAGATTCACTTGGGTATTATTTTTAAAACAAAAAGATAATGCATTTGATGCATTTAAAATATTTTACAAAAAAGTACAAAATGAAAAGGAATCCAACAACATTTCTGTAAGAAGTAATCATGGAGGAGAATTCATAAATTGTTATTTTAAAACCTTCTTTGATGAATATGGAATTTTTCATAATCTATCATGTGCAAGAACTCCACAAAAAAATGAAGTTGTTGAACGAAAAAATAGAACATTATATGAAATGACATGAACAATCTTGGAAGAATCTAATATTGAAAGGTATTTTTGGGCTGAAGCTGTTAACACTTCTTGTTATATCTTAAACCGTGTATCCATAAGAAAAATCATCAACAAAATCCCATATGAAATATGGAAAAACAGAAAACAAACATTTCTTACTTTCACATTTTCGGTTGTTATTGCTATATTTTAAACAACAAAGATGTTATTGGAAAATTTGATGCAAAATCAGATAAAACAATCTTCCTAGGATATTCAACTGATTCTAAAGGCTATAAAGTATTCAATCTAAGAACTAAAGTTGTAGAAATTAGTATGCACATATTAGTTGATGAGTTTGATGACTTGGATATGAGTAAAAAGGATGAGGAAGAAGAAATTCAAACCGGTCTGCAACAGCAGAACAGTCTGCAAGAAACATAGATTGATAAACAATCTCCGTATCATTCTCCACCAAAAAGCTGGAGAACTATAGAAGATCATCCTCAAACACAAATCATTGGAGACATGAGTGTTGGGATTCGAACAGAAAAATCATTCAAGGATGGTGAAAACAACATGGAAATGATATCTTAAATTGAACCAAAATCAATTAAAGAAGCTATAGTTGATCAATCTTGGATTGAGGCCATGAGGAAGAACTGTTGCAGCTTGAGAAAAATGAAGTACGTACTTTGGTACCTTATCCACTAGATCAAATAATCATTGGTACACAATGGGTTTTCAGAAATAAACTAGATGAAGAAGGTAAGGTTATAAGAAAAAAGCAAGATTAGTTGCTCAATGCTATAATCAACAAGAAGGTATAGATTACGATGAAACTTTTTCTCTGGTTGCAAGGTTAGATGCTATTCATATACTTCTTGCATATGCATCTCATAAGCTTGTTAAGTTGTTTCAAATGGATGTTAAAAGTGCATTTTTAAATGGATTTTTAAATAAACAAATCTATTTAAAAAAACCTCCTGGATTTGAGAATCAATCAAAACCAAATCATGTTTTCAAACTTACCAAAACTCTATATGGATTGAAACAAACACCAAGAGCTTGGTATGAGAGATTAAGTTCATTTTTAATTAAAAATGGATTTTCAAGCGGAAAAATTAACACCACATTATTTAAGAAAACGAAGTAGAATGATTTACTTATTGTTCAAGTATATGTTAATGATATCATTTTTGAATCCACAAATGAGAAAATGTGTGAAGGATTTTCAAAACTCAAGCAAAGTGAATTTGAAATGAGCATGATGGGAGAATTAAGGTATTTTCTCAGATTACAAATTAAACAATATGAAAATGATATTTTTATTTGTCAAGAAAAATACATTAAAGCTTGTTGGTCAAATACAAAATGAATGAATCAAAAAGCATGTCTACTCTCATGCATCCATCTTCTTCTTTAGAAAAAGATAAAAATGGAAAATCTGTTTCTGAAAAGGAATATAGAGGAATAATTGGTTCTTTACTTTATTTAACTGTAAGTAGGCTTGATATAATATTTACAGTAGGATTATGTGCTCGATTTCAATCAACAACAAAGGAAACTCATTTAACAGTTGTAAAACGAATATTTAGATATCTTGTTGGAACCACTTATCTTGGTTTTGGTATAGAAAATGTTCGCACTAGCTTATTGTGACGCTGATTATGTTGGAGATAAAATTGAAAGAAAAAGCACAAATGGAGCATGTCAGTTCTTAGGTGAAGCATTGGTAAGTTGGTCTTGCAGAAAATATAACACAATAGTGTTATCAATCACTGAAGTTGAATATGTTTCAGCAACAAATTGTTGCTCACAAGTTCTTTGAATTAAAAATCAACTCGAAGACTACTATGTATGTTATTCAAGTATTCCAATATACTGTGATAATACTAGTGCAATCAATTTATCTAAAAATCCAATAAATCATTCTAGACCAAAACACATTGAAATAAAACATCATTTTATTCGTGATCATGTCAACAAGAAAGATATCGAATTAATCTTTGTAGATACTCAATATCAACACGCTGACATTTTTACAAAGTTTGTTGTCGAGGATAGTTTCAATTTGAATAAAGAAAAATTGAAAATAGTGAAAAATCCAGAGAATTATGGTTAAAATTTGCTTCTGCGGAAAACGGAGAACGATAATCAATCTCCGTTTTCTAGGCATCAGTCTTTGTTTGTTCAACCAACGTTCTCCTCTGCGTCACCACTTTCACTGTTGAACAGAAATGAGAAATCTTGGCATTTAAGTCATGTGTTTCCTTGTCTGCAAAAGAGCACTAACACAAGCATTCCCACTCCCTAACATCATCCTCCTTCCCATGGTTCAAATAATCATTGCCTTTTCCCTTTAAAATAAAAAATCTGACTAATTAAAACCTCAGCATGCAAAAATGCTTTCCCCTACTCACCATCCTCATCTTGTCCATCATCAGAATCCATGAATCGTTCACCCTCTCTTCCACCACGACCATCTCCACCACACATTTCGTCTGATGCAACATTTTCAGACTATCTCTCATCTTCCCTAGAGGAAAATCCTAATCTTATCAACCCAAATCCCTTGTCTACTATTCTTCCACCACTCTATACATGTCCTCCTCCAAACCTTGCTCAAGTTCCTCCACACTTAAGAAACCCCACTGCAGCAAAGCGACATTCTATGTGTGTCCAATATGGCATTGGAACTTCAAAAACCTAAAACCTAAAACCAACATACTTCATCATCTCTAATTCAGAGACAAATGAATCATCTAATACTCATCCTCGCACAACTAATACAGAGAAAACAACTACTACTCCAACATCAGCTAAACCTATCACACCATCAATGATTTTAACCAAAATCTTTAGGAATTTTGAGATACCCCTCACAAATGAAAAATTACTCATAAAAATCTCAAAATTTTCCACCAAAAACCTCTCCCACATGAGAAAAACGTTCGCCAAACAGCCCACTCTCACAACCTCTTCTTTTCCAACTTCCATAAAAAGAAAACGCTCGGCCAGAAGAAGAATTGCCCCTCTTCCTATCCCCTTCTCACCTCAAACATCTGAGCATTCAAAAGATGTAGTAGTTGAAACTGCACAAGAACGTTCTCCACCAAATGGAGAACGTTCTCCAGAAGTAATCCCCAATCCTCCAACTTTCTCTGTTTTCCCCAAACCTTCAACCTTATCCTCCACAAATTTTTTCTCATACTCTCAAATTCTTCATTCTCCTCCTCATGACCTTGGAACCTTATTACTCAACCATCATATAAGTACCATGTCTCCACTCTTTGTCTCTCCACAAAAAATTAGCTCTTCCATTTTTGGAATTAGCTAGCTTATAAAGTTTCCAAATACTCCAGGCCCATCCTCCGTCAACCATAATCATATGATACTTTACCATTCGTTGCAACCTCTTTTGCCACTATTCTATCAATCTTCGTATCTCCCATTCCATCCAACACAATTGTTGTTGCCACCTCTCAACCTTAAACTCATTTCCATACTCATCCTCGCATGGCTGAACCTTTCAACTCTGATATCATGGCTGCTCTTCACACCATCATGGCACACCATCTTCAGCATGATCAAGAGACCACCCTGTTGAGAACATGGTTGACAGAACAACTAGCTCCAAAACTGGGAATCGCTCCCCTCCACTCCATCCTGCTCCCACTCTTCCGCAGGTACCTAACCCTGCAAAATCCTCCTATTCTGAAGGATCTTCTCCATCGTTTGTCAACTAGGGTCTATATACTTATTCCTTTTTGTATGAAATTAAGATAGTTTATTTTTTTGTTAATAGAAATAATTTTTGTATCTAGGATTCTCTGAAATATGCTAATGCAAACTGATAATTTGTATCTTCACATGAATTAATGAAAAGAAAGATTATATTGAAATTATATGTTGTTATAAATTTCTGTCAAAATCACTTACTGCATTAATTGAGGGGGAGTTGTTAAGCTCTCAAAATTGATATTAGAATCAAAATTAAAATCTAAATTAACATGTTTGACATCATCAAAAAGGGGGAGATTGTTAAGACAAACTCTCAAATTAAAGTTTTGATGAAAATAAACAAAAGTTAATTAAGAATGTTAATTATCATTCTTAAATGTTATGTTAATTTAACTTGTGCTTTTGAGTGAATTAATTCGAAGAAAGGAATCAACCAAAGCAAAGAAATCAAATAAAAATTGAACATATAAAGAAACAATAACATTCGGGATAAAACAGAGAATGTTCTCCAAGATCAAGATTGGTCATCACAACCTCAAGATCAACCAATCTCCATTAGTTCAAAAAATATTATGCCTCTGATTTTTATACTAAGGTTATCAGTACTTGGCAAGGAACAAGTGGGATCCATTTCATTCAAAGAAGGCATTCAAATAACTAAAAGAATAGGTCTTGAATCAAGTTAGTTAAAATGAGTCTGAACCTTCTTCAGCCAAAATGTCATGAAAGTTAATCAATCTTGATATGTACAAGAGATCAGGAAGTCATCAAGAATGATCAAAACTGAACCTCCAGATTGATCATCAATCTCCAGAAAGTTCAATAACTGACAGTCCAGATTGATAATCAATCTTCGTTTCTGCAGAAAGTGCAATATCAATCTCCTTAATTATGCAGAAGTTTATTATCATTCGCCAAAATGTTATGGACAGAATCAAGTCTCCAAATCGAAGATATCACATCAATAAATACATATGAAGCATAAAGGATCATTAGACACCAAGGCAATCTGATCAAGAACGAATAAATCTGTCCAGTCAAACAATTTTCAAAACTGTTCAAAGGCAGGAATATTTTTATTCATATATATTGGTTTTGGTCAAACCTGACAAAGCACTACCAACAAATATTTTGACCATTATTAAATGCTTCAAAACGCCTATAAAAGAAAGGCCAATGCCCAGGGAAATGGTAGAAGTTCAAGTACTATCGAGTCTCATAAATCATTCACATTCACATACTTGAAATTCTCATTTTCACAAGACAGATTCAGTTCTGATTATATATCGTACTCTGTTATTATTGTATTGAATTCTTTGTAAAGAATCGAAACTTAAACAAGAGTTAAGACATCTCATATTCTATCAAAATAATCTTATCATTATTGTAAAACTCGAACTATTAGAGTTTATTATAGTTTGAATATCTTGTAACAAATCCTATCAAGGTTGATAGGTGATTAAATTTCTTTCTGGATGGAAAGAAAAAGAGCTTGTAACAGATCAAAGTTGATCTAAGGAAGGAGCTTGTAAAACCAAGAAAGTTCTTTGTTTTGAACAGTTGTGAGGACTGGACGTAACCCAAGTTGGGTGAACCAAGATACATCTTTGTGTGGTATTCTTTCTCTTATCTCTTTATTTCTTAAGCTTAATTGATTAACTGAGTAAAAACATAAACTGAATTTCTGTTTTTTAAGCTAACCAAGAACGTTCTCCGTTTTCTGGTAAAAACCAATAACGTTATCTGTTTTCTTAACCAAGATCATTCTTGAGTTAAATCTTTAGACTTTTTTAGAAATTTTTAAATAGGAACATTTACAATTCGAACTCCCCTTCCTTGTAAATCGAGATTACTACTTCATTCGTTACGCTACCCAAACACATACAAAAATCAAAATTTCACATTATGACACACCACATTTGGTCTTACTAAAATTTTTGGGGGATTGGTTTCATTTTTTTTTCATTCAAGTTATTAACTCATATAATTTGAATATTAATAAAGCACCAAGGAAAAAAACACACTTTCATTTAACTCCCTTACTTAGGATTTTTTATTTTTGAAAGAAAAAAAGTTTAAGATACTTCTTTTAACTTCTTAAACATTAATAACAACCATAGTAGTGATAAACAAGCAAGATTAAAGTTCAAAACATACAAAAAATCAAATTTTCCCCCAATATATACATGCTTGCGGGTTTGAGAAAAAAAAGGAGAAACTACTACCTCAACTATTGATCTTTAGCTCTTTGCATTCCTTTCAAGTAGTGAAACAACTTTGTAGTTGAAGGTTTTGTGATTGGAAGCTTCCTTGAAGCTCCAAAATGGAAGAAAAGAGAAGAAGAACTTTGAAAATTTTGAAAAGAGAAGAAGAACTTTGAAGAAGAAGAAGAACTTCCTTGAAGCTCAAAAATGAAAATTTTGAAAATTGATAAGTATGTTGGTGGTTATAACATGAAGTGGGGATTGAAGTGAAATTTGTGACTTTAAACTCCATTTATTGGGAACACAATGTGATGTGAGTCACACATTAAATTTTAGAGAGATGTGGCAAGTTTATGAGCACATTTCTTTTATAGTACTTATCTTTTAAAATATCTATCTCTAGTAAAAATTAAAATTCACTTTATGTAAAATTACTAACTTTCTATATAAAATGTCTATCCGACGTAACTCAACTCGCAGATATATCTAATGGTAAGTTAAAACTCGTAAAATATTTATCAATAATTATTAATAAGATAAAAATATTTTGACTATTAAAATAATTAAATTTAATAATATTCGCTAAAAAAATATTACTCAGAAATAAATCAAGTCTCAATCACCCAAAAACTTGAATAAGAAATTTCATCGAAATCAAATACATTTTAAAATTTAGAAGTGGCATAACTCTCTGTCGATTTTAAACGCTGAGAAATTTCAGTCAAATTTTGACTAATTGTACACGTGGACTAAATAAATATATTTCACCGGTTGAAATTTTTTTTGGGTACTTTTATTAATAAATAATATGAACTAATATACTCAACAACACGTTTTAATTATAAAACTAAACTAAATATACTTAATTAAGAATTCATTTTCTACGGGTCTTACACTGATGATATTCATGGTGTTGCTGCACATGCTGATGATACTGATGATATTCATGATGTTAATGATATTGATGAGCAAGATCAGAATATCGGATTCTCCGGGAGACAGGTGGTGACACATGTGTTGACACAATATGAGCACCACGTGGCTTGGAGGCTATGGAAAGGAGAAATATATTTTAATTAAGGCTAAATTACATTTGTGGTCCCTTAACTTAATTTCAGGTAACGTTTTAGTCCTTTATCTTTTTTTTTTCCCGACTTGGTCCTTTATTTTAATTTTAAGTGACAATTTGATATTTTATGTTTTAAAATTTCAACAACGATATCATTTTTTATACAAAAATTCAAAAAAAATTTCAATCAAAACTCATAAAATTAATTATATTCTTCAATATAATACAAATTTCATCAAATTCGTAACGCAAATCTTCAAATAAACTCATATTTTTATACTTTATTTGATATTTTTAGGAATAAAGGACTAAATCGGGAAAAAAAAAAAAGATAAATGACTAAAACGTTACCTGAAATTAAGTTAAGGGACCACAAATGTAATTTAACCTTTAATTAATTTATAATTATATTTAATTTATAATTATATTTAATTAATTATTTATTTAAGTTTATTTAATTGATTTAATTAAGTTTCTTTAATTTAAGTTTATTTAAATTTATTTAATTAATTATTTATTTAAATTTATTTAATTATGATTATTTAATTTAAATTTATTTAACTAATTATTTATTCAAATTTATTTAATTAATTATTTATTTAAGTTTATTTAGTTAATTAATCGTTGTGCAATTACTCGCAGGATCGTGGGTCGTTAAAAGTTATTTCTCATGAATTGAAGCTCAAGAAGTTTGTTGAAGTACCTGTACCAGATCCTATACAACATTGGATTCGGGAATCTAAATTGCTACATCTGTCTTCAGCCTACCTCATTGTAGTTGATGTTGGTTTGATATCTGCATTTGTTAAAAGATGGCACATAGAGACCAACTCATTTCATTTGTCATTTAGAGAGATGACTATCACGTTAGACGACGTCGCGACTCTCCTTAACATTTCACTCTATAGTAAATTTTTTAATACACGTGTGAATATGAACAATAATAATACTGCAAGAGCTGCACATCAATACTTAGGTGAAACATGAAATGAAGCATTAACTGAAATTAATTATAATAAATGTGTCCAATATAGATTGCAATGGCTGTGTGATTTATATAATCGTCTCATTTTAATTTTGATTTATATCTTTCACCTCTTTTACATTCCAAAATTAATTTGCCTTTTCTTTCCCCTTTTTCCGATTGCTTTATATGATCGAATGGTAACAATTAAAATTTCATTTTACCTTCTAATATTTTGTACCCATTTAAATACATCTTCTCGAGAGAAAAATACCTACAAAATATATTTCAAATAAAACATCAAATATATATCTATAAAAAAATTGATCGGTGCTGAATTATCAGTAAAAATACCTAATCGATGGTAAATTTTTCTGTATATCTAATTTTAAAAGTAATAATAAATTTAATTAATAATATTATAAATTTATTTTTTAACATAAAATTTTAATTATAAAATACAACAGGAACTTTTTAAAAACAATTAAAACTTTCGAGTTTTTTTGAAAGTTTCTAAATTGAGTTTTAAAAATTTCAAATGTTTAAAAGTTTCAAAAGTTATATGTGTTTCAAAAGTTTTAATTTTTCAAACATTACATTTCAGAAATTTCAAAGAAATTTCAAATTTATCAAAACTTTTGAAACTTTTGATGTTTTCTGAAAAATCACCCTTTGAAACTTTTAAATTTATCTAAAGTTTCAAAAATTTAAGAGGATCTTAGAAAATAGGATTTCAAAATTTTGAGATTTATCAAAAATTTTGAAATTAGTTAAAATTTCTGAAAAATTAATCTTCAAATGTTTTAAATTTAAAAAAAAACATTAGAAAATATAAAAAAAAAATTCACTTTTTATTATTACAAAAGTTTATAATTTTCAAATATTTAAAAAGATTTTATAATTTTTGAAAGTGGAGATAAGAAATAAAATGGCAATAGTTTTATACATAATAGAAAGGGCAAAATAATCTTTTCCATGAGAAGGGGGTGGAAGGTACAATTCTCAAACCTTAAATCTACAAGATTAAATAACAAACATAATATATATTTAAAAGACCAAAATACCCCAGAATAAATTAAACGAGTCTATATTTTCTACAGAATAATAGTAGGTCCTGTCGGTGGCGGTGGAGTCGATGGCGGCGGAACAATATCCGGTCCAGGAGGCCGCGGAGGAACAACATCCGGCGGCGTAGGCGGTACTACATCCGGTTTGGGGAACGGCATGTCTTGTCCCGGAGGAGAAAGCGGTGGTTTAGGACCATCCGGTTTGGGGTTTGGAGTCGGAGTCGGATCCGGAAACGGATTAAACCGTGATGGTTGAGTAACTATTTCAGGTGGAACAGTAGGGTTGAATTCGGGTTGACGGTTTGGAGGGACGGGATTCTCTTTTGGAAAGGAAGGAGGTTCGGGTTTGGGTTTGAAGGGGAATTCGGGTATATTGTTAGTATTTGGGAAAAGAGCCGAAATAGGGAGTGATAATGATGGAGTTTTAGGTTTGGTTGTGGTGGTGGTTCGTTTCATTAGTGAAGATGATGAGAATAATACTGAGATTATTGATGATGATGACATGGTGTTTAGTAAGAAATGTGAATGATTGAAGGTAATGGTGGAGAGGGATATATGGGATATTGGGTGATTGCATGATGAAAACACTTGTAAGCTATTGCACCTTCCAACGCATAATTAACTTCCTCTTGCATCTCCTTGCTCAACACTTGTAAGTCAATAGTTGTCAATTTGTAATATTACTTTTATTTGAGAAAAAATAGATACGGGTTAACTTGTTTATAAATTCAAAACAATTGGATAATTTTGGTTGTTTTGTTGCAAGTTTTTTTTTTTTTTTGTTGGTAAAGGTCATAAAACAAACAACTTCTACGTGAAAGTTTTAATGATTAAAAAAACATAGATCAAGTGGTGAATACATGACTTTCATAAGTAAATGAATTGATTTACAAATTATATTTTAAAAAATATAACAATTGATAAATATCTTCAAGAGTTTATAAGAAAAGAAAAACATTGAAAAATGTTTTTAATTAGGATAATTATATCGTTTGATGAATAAAATTGAAATTATTCTAAATTGAAATTCTTAAAATTTTATTTTTGATCTATTATGTCACACAAAAGATAAAATAATATCGCTTTGATTTTTACTTATTATAATTTTTTTTTAAACCTTGATTATAAAGAATCATTAATAATTTTGCAAAAAAGGAAAAATATAAGGATAATCAATGATCCCCTTAGTGCTATTAAAGGAAGGCAAATGCAAATCCATTAGAAGTGTTCAATGAGAATTAAGATGTTCCCTGCTTTATATTATGACACCAATCTTTTACTTTAAAATTTTATTCAACAAAATATATATATTATATATATATAAGAACACCAATTAATAAAATAAATTAAAATTATAACATAATATCTTTTATATATATATATATATATATATATATATATATATAAGAACACCAATTAATAAAAGTAAATTAAAATTATAACACGTAATGTTAATAAGTTAGGTGATAAATGTCTCACCTAGTTCGAAATACTTCTTGCAAAATACAACTTTCAGAAATAACAAAATAAATTATGTAAAAACTACTCTTATTATTTAGGATAATAATATTCAAACAATTACAAGGATATCAATTTATTGATTCGTTCAAAAAATCCAAAATCTCTGGACTGACCCTAACTTTATTTTTTATCAGTAATGAATAATTTTTTATTAGGTGGTGTACAAAAGTAGGTCCAACAAATTTTAGATTTGTGAAAAAAGAAAGTGATCCAACAGATTTCATGATAATACTGTAGAGGAATGATATTGGAACATACTATTAAACACAAATACAAACACAATTCCTTGTGGCCCTACATAATCTCTCTCTTCATTAAATTTCTCCCCTTTTTTTACTTTCCCCCCCTTTTTTTTTACTTTCCCCCCTTTTTTTACTTTCTCTTTTTTGTCTCTCTTTTTTCAGATTTTTTTTGTCTTCCTCTCCAAAACTAAACACATTCATCTTCCTTTTCTTCCATTTTCTCCTTTTTCCTTTTATTTACAGATTTAATCAAAAATTTTATGAAGTAACTTGAGCAACTTCATCTCCTCACTTGCAAGGTAACTTGGTACATTGTTTTGCTTAGATAAGATTTTTTATTTTTTTTTATTCATACACGTTTTCTGCTTCTGGTTAATAATATAAGCATTATTGGTTAATGAAGTACCATAGGTGGTTAATGACTTATTTTTGTCTAAAAATTAGGGTTGTGAACTATTAATTAATCATGTTAATTATTTTTGTCAAAATATTAAGTTTCATCGCTTTTAATCAATGATGTTAATCAAATTTGAAATGTTAAGTTTCATAGTATGTGATTAGTAGTGTTTAAATTCTAGGTCTTTCTGAGTTTTTGTTTCTGGTTAATAGTGTAAACATTATTGGTTAATGAAGTACCCTAGGTGGTTAATGACTTATTTTTGTCTAAAAATTAGAGTTGT
>NC_021163.2:50629505-50632022 GCF_000331145.2 Cicer arietinum | reverse complement strand
CAGAGTCTGAAGATGCGACTAAGGCACTTCATGAAATATTACATCAATTTAATTCTAATGTGCCCACCATGGATACTACGATTAACAAGGTTTAAAGAAGTTCTATTGATGCTTCAAGTCCAAACAATGATAATGAAATTCACAGTCCTTTGCGGGTCAAGCGTAAAGGTCGTCCTCCATCAAAAAGAAAAATATCTGTAGTTGAAAAAATCGTAAAGATTTTTTTCGTCTAGAAATTATGAATCCATCATGTACATATTATATTAAAATATTTCTTTTTTGTTTATTGAAATTTGTAGGAGAACAATACTGAAATAGTGAGAAATCATAATGAAAGTAACATCTGCATAGAATCATCTATTGAAGCTATCGAAAGTAACACATTGGTTCGTATTTGAATTTATGACTGAGTGTGTGGTTGTATTATTATATGTAAGATTGTGCTAACTTATTGTATGTTGTTGTTCAGGTTGGAGGTAATACATCATTCTTGTATCTTTTGTCACAATTCAGCACAACTATGTGATAAAATGTAAATATTTTATCAAATTTTTATATGATATTTTGTTGCAACAAACAGTCAAGTAAATGGATTGTATGATAATCATGTATGTGGTTTATCACATTTGTCACTTTTTTGTCATTAATGGATTTTAACAGAATGTTTGGTCATTCTTATCAGAGACACCGTTAATGTTGTGAACCACTTGGTTAATGAATTTTAACATAATGTTTGGTCATTCTTATCAGGCAAAATATAAATCGGGTTAATGGCTTAAAGAAAAATGGTTAATGTTGTGAACAACTTGGTTAATGAAACCGAACTGAAAACTTGGGCATTCAAATCAAACAAGATATAAATCTGGTTAATGACTTAAAATAATATGGTTAATTCCTTGCACAACTTGGTTAATGGATTTTAACATAATGTTTGGTCATTCTTATTAGACAAAATATAAATCGGGTTAATGGCTTACAAAAACATGGTTAATGTTGTGAACAACTTGGTTAATGAAATCGAACTAAAAATGCATTCAAATCAACAAGATATAAATCTGATTAATGACTTAAAATAATATGGTTAATTCCTTGCACAACTTGGTTAATGGATTTTAACATAATGTTTGGTCATTCTTATCAGACAAAATATAAATCGGGTTAACGGCTTACAGAAACATGGTTAATGTTGTGAACAACTTGGTTAATGAAACCGAACTGAAAACTTGGGCATTCAAATCAAACAAGATATAAATCTAGTTAATGACTTAAAATAATATGGTTAATTCCTTGCACAACTTGGTGGATTTTAACATAATGTTTGGTCATTCTTATCAGAAAAAATATAAATCGGGTTAACGGCTTACAGAAACATGGTTAATATTGTGAACAACTTGGTTAATGAAACCGAACTGAAAACTTGGGCATTCAAATCAAACAAGATATAAATCTGGTTAATGAGTTAAAATAATATGGTTAATTCCTTGCACAACTTGGTTAATGGATTTAAACAGAATGGTCATTCTTATCATACAAAATATAAATCTGGTTAATGGCTTTAAGTAACATGGTTTTAAACATGGTCATTCTCTAATGGCTTTAAGTAATCTGGTCATTCTTATCATACAAAATATAAAATTTGAATTTTCAGACATAATTCATCTGAACTACATAACTTCAGCAATTCTTACACAACTTAATCAACCAAATCTAAATCCTTACTTAATCATAAAGAAAGAAAGAGATAAAGTTAATTCATATTTGTTCATACAAGCATAAAGAAGGAAAAATACAGGCAAAAAGTGTAGTCCAAACCCCACCAACTACATCGCTATAGAGAACCCCCCACAAACTCAAAATAAGCCCATAACACACTTATTTTTTCTTCTTCTTCTTCTTCTTTTCATCCGGATTCACAAACGGACTTTAATTGACTACACTTTTAACTCGCCTCCTTGGTTTATCTTTCATTCTCGTAATTATGTTTGACGTTGCTTTTGCTGAACTGTTCACGTTAGGCTCACATTCGACTTCATCCCCAACATTCTCAAAAGGGGTACTAATTCCCACCTCATCTGTTGACAAATAGTATCTTATTAACAAGTCTAATTGCATATCATAAATATTTGATAAACAAAAAAATTCAATATTCATGCCATCAAATTCATGATCGAATTCATGCATTGGTTGACGTTTACACAATTCTTCTTTCAACAATTTTACCTCACCCTCAAGAATTGAAATCTTCTCTTGGGACTGCCTATTCTCCGCCACCAATCGTTGATAATCAACATAACGTACAGTTTGATTTTCTTGTTTGTGCAATGCTTCATTTACCATGTCAAATTCAAGTTCTTCATTTGTGACAGTTAACTCTTCAATTATCTTGCAAAGCAAAAAATAATTAAAACAGACACGTTATTATTAAATAATTTATACAATTAAATAATATAAATGCTTACCATGTTATTTTGAAATGCTTTTAATATTGTTTTCTTCTGACACTATAAGATTGACCAA
>NC_021163.2:50628903-50629335 GCF_000331145.2 Cicer arietinum | reverse complement strand
CAGCTGCACAACCTATTATGTGTGTTTGCGAATCTACCTTCCCCTCTTTCAACACAATTTCAATCCTACTTAAACTTTCAACTAAAACATTATACACTGCAACACCCCAATTGTAGCTATGTAGAGACTCTAGATCATCAAGTATTTTAATATAACGAGTATTTACTCGATTTCCAGATTGGGGAAAATAGAACTCGCCAAAGGCGAGGAGTATATAAAGTCTACAAAAATTGACTTTGTGCATACGATACATGTGAAGCAACACACCAATCATTTCACAAGTTACTTATTTTCCTCTAAACAACATCAATGTATCACATTCCTCATTTTCATATTCTTTCAAAGACTCACCTACTATTGGTAGTCCTATAGCTAAACATACATCACTTGGAGTAAAATTAACTATCCTACCTCTAATCCTAAATCCCCCAC
>NC_021163.2:50602744-50628644 GCF_000331145.2 Cicer arietinum | reverse complement strand
GCACGTATCTGAAAATTATGAATATATGGTTAATATTGATAAATAAATTGCAACAATACAAATATAACTAATTTATAAATTCCTTACATTTTTTTCTTTTGTCAGTGTCATGTCTTAAAGCATCAAAACTGCATAAAAATAAATACCAAAATATTAACATTTTAATAAAATACCTCATTTATGATACTAAATTTTTCTAAATTGAAATGATAGAGAAAAATATACTTCAATATCAAGTCAACATTCATATTAACATTCTGTTTGGTTACTGTTTCGGCATACAAAGTGTTGTTTGGCCAAGTCAAGAACTTATAACTTGGTTGCTTCCAACATTCAAAAACTAGCAATTTACCTTGAAGGTATAATAATAAATAATAATGTTTTTGAAACGAGAAAGACAAAAATAGAAACAAAGAAGTCAAAAATAGAAATTCTAAAAATAAAAAAATCCTAAACGAAGAAACTAAAATAGAAACCCTAAATCAATAACTAAAAATAGAAACAAAAAAGCCAAAAATAGAAATCCTAAAAATAAAAATCCCAAAAGAAGCCAAAAATAGAAACCCTAAAAATAAAAAATCCCAAACGGAGAAGCAAAAATAGAAACCCTAAATCAATAACGAAAAACCCTAATGATATGGAAAAGTAAACTTACAATGACGAAGATACAGAAACGGCAGAAGATCGGCAGAATCGAAGAAGATCGGCAAAGACGAAGATACATAAACGACAGAATCGAAGAAGATCGGCAAAGACGAAGATACAGAAACGGCAGAAGATCAGCAGAATTGAAGAAGATCGGCAAACGAAGAAAACGGCAGAAGAAGAGAAGAAGATGGAATGGTGGAGAACAAGATGGAGAAGAGAGAGAAGAGAGAATGAGAAAAAAAGGGTTTCTGAGGAATAGAATGAAAATCACTAAAATGACTAAAATGTCCCTAAGTATATATACGTCTTTATGCTTGTATACGTATACGATATATGTGTTTGTATATGTGTTTAAAGATGTGTTTAAATAACATTTCTCTAATAGTGTAATGTAACTATTTTTCAACAATAAATGTTTATATTGCTAATATTAATATGATAGAGACCTTGTTCAAAAAAATATATCATAGAGACTAAATCATTTACCTCCTTATGTACACAACATCAAACTTATACTTAATGAAAGTTACATTTATAGAAATAAAATTTAATTAAAATTTGAATAATGAAGACGGTGGGATAAAAAATATGGTTAATAAGGAGATATAAACCTAACTAAAAAAAAATTTGATTGACCCAACATCAAAGTTGGAATTTTTGAACTTTTTATTTAAAAGACTTTATCGAAGTGATTATAAAGTGAAGGTACATAAGGTCAACAGTAGTCATCTCTTGGAGATGGCTCAAAAATGAGGAAAATAATATAAATACTTATGATTTTATTGGGTGATTCATCAATGTTGTTGTTTGGTTAGAAGGTGTTTAAATTTGTCATACTTATGTAAATATTTTGACTCGGAGTAATCCTTATACTCTCATAAATAATATGGTTTGCTAATAAATATAAAATAAAAAAGAAGAATAATAGTTTTTAGGCTTAATTGGTCCTCCTATTTTTACTTAACTCGCGAAATTGATCCTTCTAATTTAAAATTAAATAATTTTAATATGTTTCGATTTTTAATTAAATAATTTTAATATCTTTCGATTTTTAATTAAAAAATTATGACATGACATATTTTAAACAATATATGATATGATACAATGATGTTAAATGATTAATACTCATGAAATTGCAATGAAAATCTCTAAAAATTTCAGTTTCAACTTATGAAATTAGTAATTTAATTAATATATAAATAATTAAGAATCTAGATGATTCTACATCACGATATTGTATTCCATTTAATCTAAAATATATTAAATCACTACTTTTTTAGTAAAAAAATCTAAAGAAGGGACTAAAACTGTTGGATTTTAAAGTAGATGGGCCAATTTGTTGAATTGGTAAAAATAAGAGGACCCAAACAGCAAATAAGTCAAGTTTATGTGATCATTTATCTATTTTATTATCTAATTTGAATTGTTAGACCATATATCTATTTTGTTAGCTATATTGTTATGTAAGGTCGTACTTTGTTATCTATCTTGTTATGTAAGCATGCATTTTGTTACTTTTGAAGTTATACTTTGCAAGAAGTACTCTAAACTAGATGACACATTTATCACTTAACTTTGTGACATATGTGTTATAATTTTATTTTGTTATCTTCAGTTCTTTTGTTTTTTTTGTTACTATTCAACTCTTCTTCCTTCGAATAAGCTTGTTATCCTGATCATTCAAAATTCCTTCAACAATTCAAATAAAATCTTAATCCCTCCTAATTTTCACGCTTCCTACGAAATATTATACATTTAAAATATTTCTCAAAACATTTTTCACTTCTACTGTCTTTCAACCGCCCATGTGGTCAA
The DNA here is from genome assembly GCF_000331145.2 of Cicer arietinum. Taxonomy (NCBI): domain Eukaryota; kingdom Viridiplantae; phylum Streptophyta; class Magnoliopsida; order Fabales; family Fabaceae; genus Cicer; species Cicer arietinum. The sequence goes on along the minus strand of NC_021163.2, from coordinate 50,626,181 downwards.
CATACATAGTCTTTTATTTGCTTAGCTCATTTGCTATCATACATCGTCTTTCTTCATTATAGCAATTTTAATAAATCAAGTCTTACTAGTTCCCACTAAACTTTTCCATTCCATGCTCAATTCATCCCTACCAAACAAACGTTTAACTATTTTGATTGACGAACACAATAACGTACCCCCATGACATGCATTCAAGTAGTGCCTTTGAATAATTGGCATACCTTTCTAATAACAATTTCTGAATTACGGGTGAGATAATTCCTTTCATGAATCCTTAATTGACATAAGCTACATATCCATGTGCAACTCCAACAAGTTTTCATGGTACGTTTTCCAAAATTTGGTTCACTCGCTGGATTCTTATTCGTTCTGAACCTTCACTGAGGTCCAAACTGAAAGATTCCCAACAATCGAACGTTCTAAAAAACTATTCCTCAAACCTTCCCAATAAGAATCTCTTAAGGAATAATTATCTTTAAACCTCATCCTCATAACTTTGTAGTAAAATATCTCCAAGATCCACATACCTTTCACCGTCCATCTAGTCACTGAAACACTCATTTCAAATCTTAACGCTTGACTTCCCAAGACCAAAAACTAAACCATAAATCATTTATTGCATTTATTCTTTTTCACTATATATCATTGAATAAAATTCTAAAATCTGATCCTCGGAATCTTGGATTACGCATCACACCGTCTAATTTCATCCATTTCATCTTAAGATACAATACAAGGTCTTATTCATCATTGACTCTAATCGTCTTACTAATCTCACAAATGAAAACTCTTCTAATCATAACACAACATTATTAGTAAATCTTCAAACACTTCCATCCATAGCATGAATTATTTATCACTTGCCTACCTCAATTCCCTCGACTATACAAGTTTAAAGTGTCATTTGGTCCTCCATCCAACCTTGTGGATTTTAAATCGCCGACTTAAAGATCAACCATCTTATGATCCCAAATTAAATCTTGATTAATCCCTTTAACTTATCAAAATATTCACACTCTCCTAATGTTTACCATCCTTTAATAGACACTCCAAGCTTACATTGCAACAATCTCTAAGTATTGTGGTACTATGTACTTCCAATTCCACTTATAGTAACATGTGGTTCAATACATCAAGGCTTAACTCCCTATGTTTATCCAGACATCACTGAAAATTCATACTTACGCGTCTATAGTTTCATCCAATATAATTATCCACACAAAATATTTTTAATCGGAGCATCAAAAGATATTTTTGGGCATTAAACTCACAAAATATCAATAACTTGACTAAAAAGCCTCAGAGTTCAATACCAAAATACACCAAAATACATAAATTAGAATTCAAAACTATGAGTCTTACATTACTACCCCTTTAAAATTAGTTTCATCCTCGAAACTTAAAGTAAGAGTAATAATCGCACCAGGTTTGCACTCAACTCAACATAGATACTTAATAACTCTACACACTACCATAGCCGGTAAGACTCGTCTGTTCCATTCAACATAACTTTGTTTACTATCAACAAGAGATTAAGGATGATTAGTCCCTCAATTTGTCAATAAATAGGAAACAACCATGATGGTGGCTTGGACTATCTTAACCGCACTGTAATAGCGCTCCTTGCGTTACACTTTAGGTTATCCTAATGCACAAGCGGTCAAACAATCTTCTCAAGGTCCATTGAGTTTCCCGTATTTCCCTATTACTTTGATCCTGTCGACGAAGTACAATCGCCCAAAACTATGTCTCATAGCCTCATATACATCCACTTGGTACCAAGCTGAAACACTGAGTATGACACCGACACACGGAGCACCAAACAATCATTACCTCCAAGAACTCCCTAATTTCTCAATCGCCTACAAATCATCGACTTCTTCAGTCGCACAACTACATCAAACCACAATTTTCTTACTAAAATATTGGTCTAATTATAACTTTAATAATTACATCCCAACATCTGGTTGGTGATCAAAGTTTCCACAAATATTTTTGATAACATGCCATAAATATACCACCTACGACACACAAACTTCCTTCAGGTTTAGTGCTTCGTTTCAAGAGTCACGTCTCCAACAAAATCCAACTTGAATTTCATTCACTGATTAAAGCCTACATTTGTCTCATCTCAACACCCCAAATTCACGCTTCACTAGTCAATTTCTTACATACTTCGCAATTTTGCACAAACTCGAAAATAATTTTCCTACATCTACTGCCAATATTCATTCTGATACTTCTCAATTTTATCCTTTATTTGCAGCTTGATGATTATCTTTTCATTATGACAGGTCAAACACATTGTATTCACTCCATCACTTTTCCATTTATACAAACCTTAAATTTCTACCTCGAACCTTGATACATCTTCATTATAGTGATTTCAATAAATCAAGCTTCACTAATTCCCACCAAACTTTTCCATTTCATGCTCAATTCTTCCCTGCTAAACAAACTTTTAACTCTGTTGATTGACGAACACAATAGCAACCCCTATGACATGCATTCAAGTAGTGCCTTTGTGACATTGGCATACCCTTATAATAACAATGTCTGAATTATATGTGAGATAATTCCTTTCATGAATCTTTAATTTTCATAAGCTATATCTCTATGTGTTGCTCTAACAAGTTTAAGGTGTCGCTTGGTCCTCCATCCAACATTGTAGATTTTAAATCGTCGATTTAAAGATAAACCATTTTTGGGTCCCAAATCAAATCTTGATTAATCCCTCTAACCTATCAAAAATATTTACATTCTCCAAATGTTTACCATCCTTTAATAGACACTCAAAACTTACATTGCTACAATCTCTAAGTATTAGCGTACTCTATACTTCAAATTCCACTTAATAGTAACATATGGTTCAATACATCAAAACTTAACTCCTTATGTTTTTCCGAACATCACTTCCATCCATAGCATGAATTATTTATCACTTGCCTACCTCAATTCCCTCGACTATACAAGTTTAAAGTGTCATTTGGTCCTCCATCCAACCTTGTGGATTTTAAATCGCCGACTTAAAGATCAACCATCTTATGATCCCAAATTAAATCTTGATTAATCCCTTTAACTTATCAAAATATTCACACTCTCCTAATGTTTACCATCCTTTAATAGACACTCCAAGCTTACATTGCAACAATCTCTAAGTATTGTGGTACTATGTACTTCCAATTCCACTTATAGTAACATGTGGTTCAATACATCAAGGCTTAACTCCCTATGTTTATCCAGACATCACTGAAAATTCATACTTACGCGTCTATAGTTTCATCCAATATAATTATCCACACAAAATATTTTTAATCGGAGCATCAAAAGATATTTTTGGGCATTAAACTCACAAAATATCAATAACTTGACTAAAAAGCCTCAGAGTTCAATACCAAAATACACCAAAATACATAAATTAGAATTCAAAACTATGAGTCTTACATTACTACCCCTTTAAAATTAGTTTCATCCTCGAAACTTAAAGTAAGAGTAATAATCGCACCAGGTTTGCACTCAACTCAACATAGATACTTAATAACTCTACACACTACCATAGCCGGTAAGACTCGTCTGTTCCATTCAACATAACTTTGTTTACTATCAACAAGAGATTAAGGATGATTAGTCCCTCAATTTGTCAATAAATAGGAAACAACCATGATGGTGGCTTGGACTATCTTAACCGCACTGTAATAGCGCTCCTTGCGTTACACTTTAGGTTATCCTAATGCACAAGCGGTCAAACAATCTTCTCAAGGTCCATTGAGTTTCCCGTATTTCCCTATTACTTTGATCCTGTCGACGAAGTACAATCGCCCAAAACTATGTCTCATAGCCTCATATACATCCACTTGGTACCAAGCTGAAACACTGAGTATGACACCGACACACGGAGCACCAAACAATCATTACCTCCAAGAACTCCCTAATTTCTCAATCGCCTACAAATCATCGACTTCTTCAGTCGCACAACTACATCAAACCACAATTTTCTTACTAAAATATTGGTCTAATTATAACTTTAATAATTACATCCCAACATCTGGTTGGTGATCAAAGTTTCCACAAATATTTTTGATAACATGCCATAAATATACCACCTACGACACACAAACTTCCTTCAGGTTTAGTGCTTCGTTTCAAGAGTCACGTCTCCAACAAAATCCAACTTGAATTTCATTCACTGATTAAAGCCTACATTTGTCTCATCTCAACACCCCAAATTCACGCTTCACTAGTCAATTTCTTACATACTTCGCAATTTTGCACAAACTCGAAAATAATTTTCCTACATCTACTGCCAATATTCATTCTGATACTTCTCAATTTTATCCTTTATTTGCAGCTTGATGATTATCTTTTCATTATGACAGGTCAAACACATTGTATTCACTCCATCACTTTTCCATTTATACAAACCTTAAATTTCTACCTCGAACCTTGATACATCTTCATTATAGTGATTTCAATAAATCAAGCTTCACTAATTCCCACCAAACTTTTCCATTTCATGCTCAATTCTTCCCTGCTAAACAAACTTTTAACTCTGTTGATTGACGAACACAATAGCAACCCCTATGACATGCATTCAAGTAGTGCCTTTGTGACATTGGCATACCCTTATAATAACAATGTCTGAATTATATGTGAGATAATTCCTTTCATGAATCTTTAATTTTCATAAGCTATATCTCTATGTGTTGCTCTAACAAGTTTAAGGTGTCGCTTGGTCCTCCATCCAACATTGTAGATTTTAAATCGTCGATTTAAAGATAAACCATTTTTGGGTCCCAAATCAAATCTTGATTAATCCCTCTAACCTATCAAAAATATTTACATTCTCCAAATGTTTACCATCCTTTAATAGACACTCAAAACTTACATTGCTACAATCTCTAAGTATTAGCGTACTCTATACTTCAAATTCCACTTAATAGTAACATATGGTTCAATACATCAAAACTTAACTCCTTATGTTTTTCCGAACATCACTCAAAATTCACATTTACCCATCTATTGTTTCATCTCAAATCACTATCCATACTTACTATCTCCTAAATCTCACAGAGATTCCTCACAAGATTCATACTTAACAATCTAAGTCGCGAACTAGTTTAGTTCGAAAGCTCGACCTTATCCCTTAAGGTATCCACTATTCCACAAAGTGTATCTATTCCAAGATATTATTCACCCCTAATGTGCAGTGCCCCTTAACTTCATACAAGCCTATTTTGTTGACACCTAAGCACCAAATGCTATTCCGAATAGCAGCCCCGTCTTCTCCACAATTCAATGGTGTTCGCATCTCTTTGACAATTATCAAACTTCATCCAATTGCATCCTAAAATCTACCAGGCGAACATCTAATACTTTTCTTAAAAAGATCTCCAATTTGATCCTTACTCGAAATCCTCTATCAGTCTAAAGTTCATCCATTCATACTCACCATCTTCGAGTAACAACCAACAACATAGCCTTTGTATCTTTGGAACCACTACATAAATCTCATGCAATCATGATTAGCTTCAACCATATCCCTTCCTGGACCAATGCATCGAAGGAATTCAGAGACACTCATCGAATAAAGTCGACTAATGTTCTATGTTTTAACTAATATTCTTACTAAAGCGCTACTAGACACACTATTTCAAATAAGGAACAATAAATCACTTAAGCATATTGTACTTGACCCAAGACAACAAAACACAAAGCACATATGGACTCGAGTTACTTGCTCCCACTAAACCCGACTCTTGATCAACCTAGGACACCTAACACACATCCCCAAGGAACTTTAAACCGAGACTCTAATAACACAATGTAACACCCCAATTTTTAACAGTGAGCGTTTAAATAAAAAAAATAAAAACCACTAAACATTTTAGGCTAAAATATTCATAATCGTATTTAATTTAAATCAAAGTAAAATATTTAATTGTAAAATAATTTTCTAAAAGTGACGATTAGAATTTTTGTTGCATTTTATAAAATGGTTTCGACACAAATAATTTACTTACAACCGAACAATTCACATTGACCCAAAAAATAGCACTATTATTTCAGATATATAAATTCCATTGCAACAACAACATTGCAATAAGGAAATAAGAATAAATAAAACCTTTAATTAAAACCCTAAGCTAGTCTTGAACTCTAATTGAGGATGATTGGATATTGGGGGTCCACGGATGGCATCAAGCCTCACTGCTTCCGACTGCCAATAAAAAATCATCGCTCTGTCACGTCTTCGACATCGTTGCAATTCTCGCAAGACTCAAGCCTCTAAGAACCTGGGACGTAAGTCTGGTCCACAATAATTGTAAAGGGTCACGATCTAAAAACAACATATATACGAAAATACAAAGCACAGAAGGATAACATGACATGGCATTAATTGATAAACAAGCATGCATATTAATATTATCATATAACAGACATGACTCGTGTGACAAAACACCCTAATGCAATGCTTTTATGCTTATGCACATGATTCCGAAATTTCCTCACCATCCTCGAGGGGAGTAAATTATAATTGTACCATCTCTCACAAACCTTTACTAATTACCAAGGTGCCACCTATCATATATCAGCACGATTTACTATAGTGTTGTATATCACAGGCCTTCACGACTCCAAAATCCTTGTAAGGATAAGGTGGACCAATTATATCAAGGAACCACCCCATGGCCCATCACGGTTCCTACTAATACTGTGGCCCATCACTGTCACCACTAATATTGTGGTCCATCACGGTCACCACTAACACTGTCTCTCATCACGATCAGCACTAACTATGAAATGCATGAGCATGCTCTGACTCTTTCAAATCAATCATTATGTAAATGCAGTTATTAAAAGACTCCCCTTTTAATACTCATTAAACACTAATAATTTTTAATACTTTTTCACATAGCATACTCAAGACATATTCTCATCAATAAAATTCTTAACACATATGTTATCAGTTAAGAATACATAAGGACAATAAATACATAAACAATCGTGTGTACCTTTATTCACTACAAGCACAAAGAACATGTATACATACACACTCTGCGTTCAAGCATATATAATATCGTTAGAAATTGCCCTTACCCCGACAGTGTTTTATTACCCAAGCAACTTACGTTATGCCAGCATAACCTATCTGACGATTACAACAACATCTCTCAATTTCCTTGTACCTTAAATCAATTAATTAACTTAATCAATACAAGTTTCTAAACCAACCCCAAATGAACACTAGGTTTGACAAATCAATTAGGTTTGACTTTTCTCTTAGGTTCCCTAACTTCAAGAAGACCTTGCTTTAAGTACTTCGGCGGAAGCGAATTTTAAAACACTTAGGCTACACTTTGAAAATCTTAAAATTATTTTTTCAAAACATATTGAAGTTCAACTCAAATCTTTGTCTTTAACAACTTATGACAAAACATTTTCTTAAAAAATACAATCAAAGACAAACATACTCAAACCGTTCAAAATTTCGAAAATATCATCCATCAATATCATAAATGTCAACACTTTAATATTTGAAAAACTAGTAGAAGGTTTTTATCAAGAAATCTTATATTAAAAAAAAAAAAAACTTAAATACTAAGAGTTCCAATGTGCTAAATACTCAAAATCATGATTCTTCCACTTTGACATTCTTCAAACTTTAATCTTTATTAATTATGCTTTGTATATAAACTTTCACATAAAATTCACATTTTTACATCAATACCAAATTTTTTCCAAGTTCACAATTTTCTTTTAAGTCTCCAATTAAAATCTTCATTCCAAATAAAATCACATATCAAAACCCAAATTTATAATCAATCATTGTTTTTCAAAATACCTAAATATTTTTACTCATCAAAGTCTTCCGAAAAAATTCCAAATTCAAATATAGTTTAAAACACCTTAAATAATCAAAGACAACAACTTATATGGTTTCAAACTTTAAACAACTCAAAAATTTAATTTATACTACTATTAAAATCACATGAGAACTTTTTTCTAACTTCTTTAAAGGTCATAAAATTTCTACCACTAAAATATTTTTGAATTAAAGTAAACCACAACAATTCCCACTTTATTTCAAAACCTATTCCAAAAATTTTGCCATGACCTTTTTTTTCATATCTCTTTTCCTTAAAAACTTCAACCAATAAACATAAAATATTCAATGTTCTCCCCACTACTAACTCGGTGTCAACAATCTCGATTCATTTTTGAGACTCAAGGAGCTAACTATATAAACATAGGAAATTATAAAAGTTGCTTCAAGGTTACATTACTCAAGAAAACTAATCAATTTTTTTTTTATCAATTACTCACTTACTTTAAAATCCTCATTTCACAACTTTGAGTTTATATTTTTAAATTACATCACATTGGTCCCCAAACACCTAACATCTAGTTGTCATTTTAATTAAAATAAAACAGAACCAAACACACTGGCAAAAGTCTTAACTTTACTAACTTAAAATCTCTAATAAAATTGATATATTTTAGTTCAAACTCATTTATTTGAAAACAACTCACATATAACTCAAACACATACAAAAATCAAATTTTCAAAATATGACACACCATATTTGGTCTTATTAAAAAATTTGGGAGATTGGTTTCAGTTTTTTGTTATTCTTGTTATTAACTCCTCTAATTTCAATATTAACAAAGCACCAAAGCAAAAAAAAAAAAAAAAAAAAAAAAAAAACACACACACACACTTTCCTTTTAGTCTCTTACTTACGGTTTTTGTTTTTGAAAGAAAAAGTGTTGAAAATGTTTCTTTTACTTCTAAAACATTAATAACAACCATAGTAGTGATAAACAAGCCAGATTAAAGCTCAAAACATAACAAAAAATCATATTTCCCTATATATGCATGCTTACGGGTTTGAGATAAAAGAGGGAAGAAATAGCTACCTCAACTAGTTATCATTAGCTCTTTGCAATTCTCTCAAGTAGTGAAACAACTTTGTAGTTGGAGGTTTTGTGATTGGAGGCCTCTAAGTTGCTCAAAAAGGAAGGAGAAGGTTTGGGTTTGGAGAGAAATTAGAGAATGTCCTTTTGAAGAATTTAAGAAAGTGATAGTTTATGATGATGATGGCCATGAATTGCTTTTAAAGGGAGGAGGAAATGTATTTTTTTTTTCTCCTTCTCTTAATTGATCTACTATCTCAATTCCAAATTAATCTCTAAAAAATTTCTAACCACAAAAATTTATCATATAAATTTAATACTAAAATCTCACAATATCCTTTATGATACTTAGTCATAATCACATCACATCACTCACTTCTAGATCTACCTACTTTAGTAAAAATAGCTAGATATTTTGTGACTTTAAGTCACATCATCTCGTTCAGTCTCCAAGTTCGTTCTTAAACGAGTTGCATTTCAAACATTGAGAAATTTCAGTCTCGGATTTTGACTACTTTTACTCCTGGACTAAATAAAAATATTTCAGCAGTGAAAAATATTTTTGTACTTTTATTCATAAATAAAGGAAAGTGATATAATCAACAATATGTTTTAATTACAAAATATAGCTAAATATACTTAATTAACAATTCATTTTCTACGGGTCTTACATTGAGCAATTCAACAATATATAATAAAATTACAACATCAAAGTTTTAGAGTCACATAACATACCTGTTAGTCGTTGTGTTCCCCAAATGCATCACTCGATTTGTGCATGCTTCAACAAAGCTTTTCTTATGAGGAGTCAACCAAGTTTCTTTCACATAGTCAACAAATACTTTATTGTCGACACATGATTGCTCAAACATGTGCAAGCGCATGATATACTTTTTTTCATCATTGCAATACATAATGTATTTCCATATATTCAATAATAACTCCTATCTATCCTTTAAGACATATTACTTGCATTTTGCTCCAACATTTTTATCGATATGAAATCGAAAAAGCAAATTAACAACATGTGGAAATACAATACCAACTACATTCATTAGCGCAAGATCTATGTCTATCACAATTAGCGCAAGATCTATGTCTATCACAATTATTTGAGGAAATTTATTAAAAGAGTTTTATGAACGAAAGAATGTGCAAAATAAAACATTCTTGATTCGAAAGCTGATGAATATGAAATACACAGATGAGGATTCAATGGCATAACATATGAGTATTTTTCATAATACAGTGAATCAGTTGACAACGATAGATATTAAATTAGATGATGAGTTGCAAGTTTTTTTTTTAATTTGAGTTCATTGCCTGATAATTGGGAAGTCCTTGTTGTGATGTTGACTAATTCAACTCCAAGTGGAAATTTGAGAATGACAACAAAGATAGCAAGTTGAATGAAGAAGCTCAAAGAAGAGTATGTGGTTTGATTGGTTCTTCCTCAAAGTCAGAAGCACTAGTTATATAGTCACGAAGAAGAAGTCAATCTAGATACTTCCATAGACGCGACAACTAAGGAAGTCGTAGCAAGTCCATGACTAGAAAATTAGATATGCTATAATTGTGATAAAGCAAGTAATATAAAAAGAAATTGCAAGTTCCTTAAGAGAGATCAATCATAGGAAAGAGAAGAAGACAAAGAGAAGAAAAATGATAAAGACACAGTAGCAGTTGCAAGTTCCTTAGTGATGTCTACATTGTTTGTGCTGATAATTCCATAAACCATGCATGTCAGGATTCAACTTGGATATTGATTCAGGTACCTTATATCATGTTACTCTAAAGTGTGATTTATTATCATCTTACAATGTGTGATTTTGGCACAATAAAAATGGGAGAAGAAGGAGTGTGTAAAATTATCGACATGAGAGATGTTTGGGTTTAAACTGGGATTGGTTGCAAGCTTCAATTGAAGAATGTTAGACTTGTTCCTGATATTCATATCAATTTGGTTTTAGAGATAACCTTGGATATTGAGGTTTATCACACTTACTTTGGTGGTGGTATATGTAAAATCACCAAAGAATCCTTAGTGATTGCAAAAGAGCAAAGTTCTACTACTCTCTATAGGATGCCTACGAAGCTATGTAAGGAAGGAGCGAATGCAATTGAAGCACCTCTTATGATTTACGGCATAAGCACTTTGGTCAATTAAGTGAGAAAGGACTCAACATATTTGCGAAGAAAAGTTTCCTTCCTATGAAAGGTATGTCTCTAAAAACTTGCACTCCTCATTTTACTAGAAAATAATATAGAGTTTTTTTTTCTTCATAATACTGATCCTCATAAAACTCAAAATATTCTTGATTTAGTTCATACTAATGTTTGCATGAAGGAAAGTAAATCTCTTGGTCATGCATCATATTTTGTTACTTTTATTGACGACCACTTTAGAAAATTGTGACATTTCCTTTGAAATCTAAAGATAGGTACTTTGAGTCTTCAAGCATTTTCATGCAAGTGTTGAAAGAGAAAAGAGAAGGAAATTGAAATATGTTCGGTAAAATAACAGTGGTGAATATAGATGTTCGTTTGAATAGTATTGTAGAGAACATGGAATCAAGCTTGAGAAAATAATTCCAAAAACACATCAGTATAATGATGTTATAGAGAGAATGAATCATACGATTCATGCAAAATCAAATGTATGCTCTATGATGCAAATTTATAGAATGTGGGATCTGGTTGACAAGAAAATTATCAGAAGTCGAGATGTGATATTTCTTGAAGGCCAGACTATTCATGGTTTTGATAAAGCTGAGAAACAAAAGTCACATTGATGTTACTTTTAAGCAACCTATAGAAACTTTTGTTGACGGGAGAGATATACAAGTAGATGATGAGAATGTAACTGATGCTCATGTAATTCACCATGATGAGCAGGTTCCAACTAAGCCACCAAATGAGTTTTAGTTGAGAAGGTCTAGTAGAGAACATCAACCTTCTCAGAGATATCCTCCACATGATTATATGATGATCAGTGATAATCGAGAGCTAGAGTACTACCAAGAGGCTATTACAAATGTTGATAAAGAAAAATGGTTGAAGGCCATGCAAGAAAAGATGAATTCATTGCTTGAGATTCACACATTTGAGTTGGTAAAGTTGTCGAATGGGAGAAAAGCACTCAAGAACAAATGGGTATACAAGATAAAAGGAGAGGACAATATTTCTCAACTAAAATACAAAGTAAGATTAGTCGTGAAAGGTTTTAATTAGAGAAAAGGTATTGACTTCAAAGAATTTTTTTCACCTATGATGAAGATGTCCTCTATCCAAGTTGTACTTGGGTTACTACTATGGTGTTAGAAACAGGCGTCTCTGAGTTTCTTTACTAGAGCACAAGTCTTCAAACTTCCCAAATGCCAAAGATATGCCTAGAAAGTGAGAAGAAAAAAAAAACATGTTTTTATGCATTCTGATCCGCACCACGCGCCTCAGGTGCAGGATTTGCACTTCAAGTCCATTTGGATAGATTCAGTGATGTAGAAATGCACCCCAGGCGTTGGTTTTGCACTTTAGGCGCACATCATCTATTGTCTGATGTTTACTATATTTTTCTCCTCTTTTGAGTTTGAATTTGGTTCCGGTGACTTCCTGAAAGTTATAGCTATGGATCTTTTCTTTGCACTTGGTTTGACTCCAATTGGATATTTACAACTATAGATATGGTTGAAATACTCTACATAGGTAATGTTGATTTCTCACCAAAATTCAAAACTACACTACAACAAAGAAACAATGTAATCAAGGAAATAAGAACATAAACATTTTATTAAATCCAAGAACTAGAATCAACAAAATATATCAATTAACTCCTTAAATTAGCTAATGATCACAGAAAAATAAAACTAAAAATAGTGAAAAATATGCATATGATGAAGAGTAATCAATATTTTAGTGTGACATTTCTTATAACAAATAGTACATAAATCATCAAAAAGAACAAACTTAGGTTTAGTTATTTTTTTCTTGAAATCCTATTCCTCTTTTACCATTCCTATTAACACCATAAATTATATATGCATATTTGCTTCTTTCCATACTATTATCAAGAAAGTCTTGAAATACTTCTTCAAGCTTATTAGAGTTACATGTGGTATTTTCAATTGATGTTGAACTATAATTACTTTTTAGAGTTAGATTTTAAGCCTAAAGTTCAACAATATCAATTTTCATATTTGCATTTTCAATTTTAAGTTCAATTATATCAATTTTCATATTTACATTTTATGTTTTAAGTTCAATAATATTAGTTTTCAAAGTTGCATTTTCTGTTTTAAATTTAGCACTTTGATTCTTTAAAACAATAACTTTTCGATTAGATTTGTATTTTCTTTCCTAAATGTTTTCAGTTTTATAGTTAATATGTGATTCTTATTTTAAAAATTCGTTTATAGCAGTAATTAAATCAGATCGAGTAAATTCATGAAATACTTCAATTTATTCATCTGTTGATTCACTGAATCCAGACATGTTGAACCCTTGGATCTTTTCTCAAACATTGTAAAGTGCTTAGCCTTGAGACCAAGCTCTGATGCCAATTGAAGGTGCAAACACGAGAAGGGGGGTTGAATTGTGTTTGACAAAGTTGATAACTTTTTGCTAATTTGATGAAGGTTGGTTGGTTTTTATGAATTACTTGTATAAGAAGCAATCAGATTCAGAGGTAGAAAACATTGAAAGCATAAATAATTTGACACATAGATTTATCTTGGTTCACCTCTAACTTGACTACATCCAGTCCCCTCATTCAGAAAACTTCAATCCACAAATTTAATTACCTTGAATTACAAAGCAATTGACCCTTCAAGCCCGTCTTCCCAAACAGCTTGACAACCACATACTTTTGAGGAACTAACCACCTTGACCCTATAAGTTAAGTATTCTCCTAACAACATAACAACCCCAAATTGAAGAAGTAACTAACCACTTTCACCTTATAAGCCAAGTGTTCTCCTAACAACCTGACAACCCCATTTTCAATAAGGAACTAACCAGCTTGACCTTACAAGCAAGTCTTCTCCTAAGACCATAACAATCTCAGATTGAAGAAAGAACTAAACCACTATCGGGTTGGATACAACATATTGGACCTTGAGTAGTTGCTTATAACAAAGCTGATAATAATAATAATAACTCTCACACTCTAAGAAAAGAACACTCAAAATATTTCTAACTTGAACAAGTGTTTCGCTCTTTGAACTCCAAGATGAATTTGAAATTTTGAGCTTGTAAGTTCTTCTACTTTTTTGTGATTTTCGATGCATTTCTTCTTTAGCCTTGAGTAAATATTTATAGATAAAATTTGGGCTTCAATTTAGTCTTTGTTTAATTCTGAATTGTATCTTGTTCAGATTGAGTTTGTAAATTCTTTAGATTGATTATATTCCTATTTTGTTTAGATTGCATTTGTAAATTCTTCAGATTAATTTTGTTCAGACTTCGCTTGTAAATTCTTCAAATTGATTTTGTTCATATGTTTTTGTAGATAAATCTTGATCAAATCTTCTTCAAATTTTGATCAAATCTTAATCAAATGGTCTTCAAATCTTGACCATATTGTATTTATAACTTGGTCAAAGATTTTCTTCAATTATAAATCTAAATCAAATCTTGTTTTAGATTTTCATCAATTAGAAATTTAAATCAAATCTTATTTTAGATTTTCTTCAATTATAAATTTGAATCAAATCTTATTTTAGATTTTCTTCAATTATAAATTTGAATCAAATCTTATTTTAGATTTTCTTCAAAAACATGAGTTTTATTTCATACTCTTTGAAGTCAAATATATTATTCTCATAAAATACTTTTGTTATAATCAAAACTCTAAATGTAAAATCAATTTGGTTCCAACAATTGTTTTGACAAAAAAAAAAGGTGAAGTGGTAAAAGTGAAGGGAGGGAGAGTTTTGGACATTTATTTTTATTCGTAATATAAAATTTCTCTAATTTGGGAAACTAAAAAATGGTTTTGGAGAATGTTAACAAGTGGTCTTGGACATTGGTTAAGAAAAGTAAATTATGTTGTTCTAATATAGGAGAATGTTAACAATAAGTAAAGTAAATTATGTTGTTCTAATATAGGAGAATGTTAACAAGTGGTCTTGGACATTGGTTAAGAAATCAAAAGAGGTAAGTTTGTATAGGAAAATGTTGTATTTATTATGTAAGACAAGTGTTTGACTTGTATTCTATATACAATTTTTTTTTTGGATTTCTTAACCAATTTCCTTAGGGCACTCGGTAGAAGAGACTTTAATAAAATTTAAATTTAAGTCAATTATACATTTTACTTTATCTAAACTGAGATAGGGTACCAAACATATAAGAGAAATAATAATAATAAAAGGTTAGACTTTTTTTCTTAAAGAATAGCTCAAATCATGATTGAGTAGATTCTCTATATAGAACCCCCCCCTTAAGACAATTATTCACTTGTGTTGTTCTTTTTTTTCTCTCGCATCTCGTAATAAATTTCGTTCTACTTATAAGTTAAGTTCTCTTTGCTCATGTTCGTACGTGTGTTGGTATACTTTATCTTGGGAAATTGTGACCTCTAATTAAATACATTTTTTCTTCATTTTATCAATTTTGTTTGTAGATAATTCATATTGTTTGTGTTCTTCTCTCTTTTAATATCAATTTTAGTTTGAGAAGTAATCAGAAATTACTGACAACACATCAAGATCAACAATGATTGTGGTACTAGTAAGTTATTTTTATAGAGTTTGATGTTAAGACATTTGTAGCAATTCATAAATACCGCATATTCATTCAAAGGTACAATACGACATATGATGCAATTTGTAAAAGGCGCATCTTCACTCAAAAGTATTGTCTGTAATTTTATTTTTATGCCATTATGGCTTTGATTTGATTTTATACCCCTTTCAATTTATTTGTTTGATTTGGAAAATTTAGAGTTTTTGAATGTAATTGACATTTTTGGTGAGAATGATTGTAGGGGAAAACAAAATCTAGTAGGATTTAACATTTCATAATTGCAAATAAAGATTGTAAATTTATGAAAAAAAATCATGCAAAAATTGAATTCTTCTATAGAAAATAATTCCTCTAAAATATGAGGTTTAAATTCCTTTTGAAAATTATACTTTATTTGGTGTATTGATGATGCGAGAACTTGTGTTGGGGGAGAAGGAATAAAGATCCTCTATATTTCTATCAGAATAAATAGATAGATCTAATACTTCAGTTTTAGAGTATATAAGGATATACAAACATACTTGTTTTTTTAAATTGGTGAATCTTTTTGACCTTTTCATATCAAAACTATATAAATAGAAACTCAATATTCAGAAGCAAAAAGATATTGAAATTGATTGGTGATAGGGTGAACAGAATACAGATGCACATCTTCATGTTCATGTCTCGTGAATTCGACGATGAGAGTTAAAAATGGAAAAATAAAAGCGATAGAGACAGAGACCACTCCCTCGTCGATGTTGGTATTGTGACATGTTCCAAAAAGTATAGGCTATCATTATCTGGAGAACCTTTTTTGGATTTTCTAAAAATAAGTTTGACAAAAAATAAATTAAAAAAGTTGTGATAGTGGAGGTAATAGCTACTACCTTATGGATATGTAAAAAAAAGAAAAAGGTTTACTACCTTGTTAGGGTGACATTCACAATTGAATTTGAGGTCCCATAGGAAGGAGATGACACATGCAACAATTTGATTCGCAGCCCAGAAAGGGCGAGGAGGGAGGGAGAGAGCATGCCCGCTATGTCGAAAGACATTCGAATGACTAAAAAGATCTTATAGTATTTTTAAATTATTTTTTGAGTATTTTAAGTTTTTGTTATAATATTTTTTTTAAAGAATTTTAAAAATAAAATTTTAAATGAAAATTAGTTTAAATAATTTATCTTACAATATAATTTTAAATATTTCATCAATTTACTACATAATTTTTAGATAATTAAATTTAAAAAATGATTAAAATGAAAAGCTATTTTGAGAAACTCTTTGTAAAAAGATTTTTTGAAAGATACCTAAAAAAAAAGTAATTTTTATCATATTAAAATCTCTAATAATGAATGTCAAAATTATTATTATTTTTAATTAGTAACGAATAAGCTTAAAACAACTTTTACAATTTTTAAGTAAATTCTAATAAAAATTATTTTAAAAAATATAAAGTCAAAATTACATATTAAAAATCTTAAACAGTAGGACCAAATAAGTTGAATACAATTCAGGATATCAATAAAAACATGGAAAATAGTTAGAGATGCGGTCATTTGAATTAGAGTATAAATTGTTTTATTTACTTGTCTCCCAATAAATTCAATAAGAGAGTTTGTAAATTGAGAAGAAAAAAAGATGTACGGTCTTCAAAGAATGAGTTATTAGTATCTATCTTACTAGGAAGCAGTGAGTGGCAAAAGCAAAGCAGAGTCGAAGAAGAGATGAAATTGCTATCGCTTTCCACATCCGACGCTACTACTTGTTACCTTTCATCTTCTCTCTCTCTCTCTTCCATTTTCTCTTTATATATGACTTCGTTTCTTGTTTTGTTTGCAGGCTTCCAAAACCTGCCTTTGAACGCATCCTATGTATATAAAAAACTCATTCATCTTTCAATTGTTTAAGAAATGGGGTTTTCTTTTGTTGAAGGGGGTTCCAAGCACTCTTCAATAATACATTTTCATCCAGAAATGGGCAAAATTGAACTATGATGTAATGCAAATATAAACTAAGAACACATCTGATCTAGTAATCCAAAGTAGTCTATAATTTAAAAAGAAAATTTCCACACCTCTGAGTGTGAAATTAAAGAAACAAATTAGGGAAAAGGATGTTAAAAATTTGATATGAATATGAATATGAATGGTTTCTCCTTCTTACAACATCAATCTCAACCTCAAACTAACATCATCCATGATTAGGCACTTGTCATGTCATATTGTATTAGACCTTTTACTTTGTTTCATTGGCTGGAAAAACATGCTTAGTTTTGAAGTTTGCCTATTGAATACTGCAGGGAAGATACATAAGGAAAGCTGGGGCAACTAAAGTCACTGCAAAGTTTGAGCTGAAGCCACCGCCATATCCGCTGGTAAGATCTAAAGTTTGTCAAATACTCTGTTTACCTGTTAGAGTTTATTGAATTTCAAGTAATCTAAATCCATATCCGCTGGTAAGATCTAAAGTTTGTCAAATACTCTGTTTACCTGTTAGAGTTTATTGAATTTCAAGTAATCTAAATTTGTCATGGGGGAGTTGGGAACCTATGCTTATGAAACATGAAAATGGGGCTGTCTTCATTTTCAAATTTGAATGTTTGCAAAATTTTAGCATGTAAGCTTTCATCAATAGAGAAAGTTTAAAATTTAAGCATTGAAGAACTCAAGCATCTCAGTTAGAGTTATTGTAAGGGCAAAGACTTGAAATAAAAAAATGTGTCATTGTTAAAACATAAATGTGGTAGGTAGGAGTTTTATACAATTGTCCCGTAAAGTCTTGATTTGAGTCATCTAAGTAGCTTTGAAATGGTTTGTGATGGGAAATTCAACAACAAATAACAATAACAACTCTAACAGAGTTATATGTAGCGGATAATCAATTTCCCAAACTTGCAAGAATCTGTGAGGAGCAACAACAAATAATCACAGCAACTAAAATCACTACCACAAAGGACACCATAATTTTTAACGTGGAAAAACCTTCTCAATGTGAGAAGTAAACAACCACGGGACCAAGCCAGTAATAGAGTTGTATGATCAAAATATGGGTACAAGAGAGTTTCAAATATGGCACAAATTCGTGCTCAGTTACCAGCCAAAAACAGCAAGGTAACCAGCACAACAATCAGCCAAAACAATGAGAAAACAAACATGAAATTGAGAACAAAGTTCAGCAGAAAAACTGCTACTGTCCGAGCTTAATTTCTCCCACCTCAAACCTCTGATCGACGATCCAACTGGTCATATTGAAGTACCATGAGTCACGAACCTGATGTCCAAATTTCAGCCCGATCTGACGGTGAACGAATGAGAAATCGCGAATCTAATGCAGCTACTCTGTTTTATGCGAAAATGGGTTTTGCTCTTCCTCTCTCACTTTTCTCTTTGCCTCACTCTCTGAATTCAGCTCTCTCTCTCCCACTAATCTAACCTCTCTCCACTTGCTTAAGTGAGACACATGGGCTTGCACATATTGGGCCTTTCTCTACATAGGAAGGGAGCCCAAAACCCAACATATCTCCCCCTCACAACTATGTGGAGATGACCGCCAAACCGGCGATCTCACAACAAGTTTCAAACTTGCTTCTCGGTAATGCCTTGGTCATCATATCAGCACCATTATCATCTGTATGAACCTTGGCCAATTCCAACAACCCAGCATCCAAAACATCACGTATCCAATGATACCTAACATCAATGTGCTTGGACCTAGAATGAAAGGTTGAGTTCTTACCAAGATGAATTGCACTTTGACTATCACAAAATAGCAAATACTTATCTTGAACAAAACCAAGCTCCTGCAAGAATTTCCTCAACCATAACAATTCCTTGCATGCTTCTGTAATGGCAATGAACTCTGCCTCAGTAGTGGACAATGCAACACACCTCTGCAATCTGGATTGCCATGCCACAGCTCCCCCTGCAAGCTTAATCAAGTAGCCTGAAGTAGACTTTCTGGAATCAATGTCTCCAGCCATATCAGAATCAGTATATCCCACAAGAGTAGGCTTATCACCTCCAAAACAAAGCCTCAAACTGGTAGTACCACGAAGATACCTCAAAATCCATTTCACAGCATTCCAATGCTCTCTACCTGGATTAGACAGAAATCTACTAACTGTACCAACAGCATGTGCAATATCAGGCCTTGTACACACCATTGCATACATTAAACTACCCACAGCAGATGCATAAGGAACTCGTTGCATATCTGATTTTTCAGCTTCATTGGTAGGACTCTGACTAGTACTCAATTTAAAATGAGTAGCAAGAGGAGTACTTACAGCCTTAGCATATTCCATCTGGAACCTCTGTAACAGTCTTTCAACATAGTGTTCTTGTGACAGCCAAAGTTTCTTCTTGTTCCTGTCACGCATGATTCTTATACCAAGAATCTGCTTAGCAGCTCCCATGTCTTTCATGGCAAATGACTCGCCCAATTGCTTCTTCAACCTGTTAATCATGGAAATATTTTTCCCAACAATAAGCATGTCATCAACATACAATAACAAGATAATGAAATCATCATCAGCAAACTTTTTAACAAAGACACAGTGATCAGAAGTAGTCTTCCTGTAGCCTTGCTCACACATAACTGACTCAAACTTCTTGTACCACTGACGCTGGGCCTGCTTCAAACCATATAGACTCTTTCTGAGCCTACACACATAGTCTTCTTTGCCTTTAACAAGAAAACCATCAGGTTGCTTCATGTAAATCTCTTCCTCCAAATCACCATGAAGGAAAGCAGTTTTTACATCCATTTGCTCTACCTCCAAATCAAGAGTAGCAGCCAAACTCAACACAGTTCTAATGAATGACATCTTCACCACAGGAGAAAAAATCTCATTGAAATCAACACCCTTTCTTTGTCTGAAACCTTTCACAACCAATCTGGCTTTATATCTTGGAGATGTAGAATTGCTTTCTTGTTTCACTATGAAGATCCACCTGTTTTCCAAAGCCTTCTTTCCCTTAGGTAGTTTCACCAAATCGAAAGAGTGATTATCATGCAAAGACTTCATTTCGTCTTGCATAGCATCCAACCACTTCTTCTTTTCATCACTCTCCATGGCTTCATCATAACATTCAGGTTCGCCTCCATCAGTCAAGGTAACATAGTCATCAGAAGGATACCTGGTGGATGGTTTCCTCTGCCTAGTAGACCTCCAAACTTGAGCTTGAGGTGGTTCAGGAGCATCACCAAGATCCTCATCTTGTGACATCTCATGTTCTTCTTCAGCATCATCATTAGGAACATCAAAATCATCTCCAAGCTGCTGATCACCAACATCACCATGTTGCTCATCATTCTGTACATTATTTTCAGCAGTATCCAGATCATGTATAGGCATCTGAATTGGATCAACATCAGACAAACCATTATCAATCTCAGGTGTAGTTTTCTCCATCTTATCAATGTCTTCAATGGTTTGGTCTTCCATGAACTTCACATCACGGCTTCTAACAGCTTTCTTCTCAACTGGATCAAACAGCTTGTAGCCAAATTCATCCTGACCATAACCGATAAAGATGCACTGTCTTGTCTTCCCATCCAACTTGGATCTCTCATCCTTTGGAACATGCACATATGCTTTGCAACCGAAGACACGCAAATGATCATACCTGACATTCTTGCCAAACCAAATCTTGTCTGGCACCTCAGCATTCAAAGCACCTGCAGGACTCAGATTAATAACATGCATTGCCGTGTACAATGCTTCACCCCAGAAATGCTTAGGCAACTTTGCTTCAAAAAGCATACACCTAACTCTTTCAATCAATGTCATGTTCATTCTCTCTGCTAAACCATTCAGCTGAGGAGTTTTAGGAGGAGTCTTTTCATGTCTGATACCGTGCTGCTTGCAATAAACATCAAATGCTCCACAATACTCACCACCATTGTCAGTACGAATGCATTTCAACTTCTTGCCTGACTGTCTCTCCACCATAACATGGAACTCTTTGAATTTCTCCAGAACTTGGTCTTTTGTCTTCAAAGCATAGACCCAAAGCTTCCTGGAACAATCATCAATAAAAGTAACAAAGTAAAGTGCACCACTAAATGACTTTACCTTCAACGGGCCACAAACATCAGAATGCACCAATTCAAACAACTCTGACTTCCTTGAGGGAGGATGTTTCTTGAAGGATACTCTAGTCTGCTTACCAGCCATGCAATGAGAACATTTCTCCAACTCTGCACTCTTTAATCCCGGAAGTACATCCTTTTTAGCTAAACAATTCAGCCTCTTTTCACTGATATGACTAAGTCTGTGGTGCCACAAAGAAGCCTCCATATCCATGGCATTCATACTGTCTTTAGCAACCAATGCTTTAGTCCAATACAATTTATTAAATTTCTCCCCTCTGGCCACAACTAAGTTACCTCTGGTGAGTTTCCATTTTCTTGAACCAAAGTGATTATCATAACCACCATCATCAAGCATCTGCACAGAGATCAAATTAAAGCGAACATCTGGAGCATGTTTGACTCCTCTAAGCAACAACTGCACTCCCATGTTGGTCTGCAAACAAACATCACCAATACCAACTACCTTGGACACACCATCATTACCCATCTTCAACACTCCAAAGTCACCAGAAGTGTAAGATGTGAAGAACTCCTTCCTTGGTGTAACATGCAGTGTAGCACCACTATCAATAATCCACATGCTCTTATATGATACAAGATTGACTAAGCCATAGTCACGGAGAATAATCAGATCATCACAAGTAGCAGTAGTAACATGGTCATCATCATCATGATTCTTATCTCTCTGCTTACTGTTATTGTTTTTGCTCCCCCTTTTCCATATGAAGCAGTTCCTCTGTATGTGCCCTATTTTGTGACAATAATTGCACTCCACATTCTTGTATCTGGACTTGGACTTACTTCTGTTGTTCTCTCTACTCGCACTTCTGCTATTCTGTCTGTTCCCTTTTGGTTCCTTTCTTTGACTTCGACCCTTGTTCTCAGTGACAAGTACCTCGGAATGAGGTGAAGTATTGTGCCTTCTCCTTCTCATCTCCTCATTAAGAACACTTCCCTTTACACTTTGCAAAGAGACAACACCATCAGAAGCTGAGTTTGTAATTGAAACCCGAAAAGTTTCCCAAGAATCTGGTAGAGTATTCAGTAGCCATAGTCCCAACACTTCATCATCAAATTTGATACCCATACCTGACAATTGATCTAGGAGCCCTTGAAAATCATTTAAATGATCTGAAATAGAAGTCCCCTCCTTGTACCTCAAATTCATCAAGGAGTTCAACAAATACAACTTATTATTCCCTGATTTAGAAGCATACAAAGATTCAATCTTCTTCCACAAGGATCTTGCATGTTCCTCATTAGCAATGTGATTATAAACATTGTCTTCTACATATTGCCGAATAAAACCACAGACCTGCTGATGTTCAAAGCTCCAATCCTCATCAGTCTTGGATTCTGGCTTCTCAGTAGCAAACACAGGAAGATGCAAATTCTTCACAAATAACAGATCCTTCATTTTTCCCTTCCATAAGTGATAATTAGTGCCATTCAAACAAATCATTCTATTTGTATTTGCCTCCATCATTCAAACAAGTCAAACAGCCCCTTAACCAAAGAGCTCTGATGCCACTCTGATGGGAAATTCAACAACAAATAACAATAACAACTCTAACAGAGCAATATGCAGCGGATAATCAATTTCCCAAACTTGCAAGAATCTGTGAGGAGCAATCAACAAATAATCACAGCAACTAAAATCACCAATCACAAATGACACAATAATTTTTAACGTGAAAAA
>NC_021163.2:50530574-50600336 GCF_000331145.2 Cicer arietinum | reverse complement strand
ATACATAAAGGGTACTTTAAAATTATGTCAGTGACAAGTACCTCGGAATGAGATGAAGTACCTTGTGCCTTCCTTCTCATCTCCTCATTAAGAACACTTCCCTTTACACTTTGCAAAGAGACAACACCATCAGAAGTTGAGTTTGTAATTGAAACCCGAAAAGTTTCCCAAAAATCTGGTAGAGTATTCAGTAGCCATAGTCCCAACAGTTCATCATCAAATTTGATACCCATACCTGACAATTGATCTAGGAGCCCTTGAAAATCATTTAAGTGATCTGAAATAGAAGTCCCCTCCTTGTACCTCAAATTCATCAAGGAGTTCAACAAATACAACTTATTATTCTCTGATTTAGAAGCATACAAAGATTCAATCTTCTCCCACAAGGATCTTGCATGTTCTTCATTAGCAATGTGATTATAAACATTGTCTTCTACATATTGCCGAATAAAACCACAAACCTGCTGATGTTCAAAACTCCAATCCTCATCAGTCTTGGATTCTGGCTTCTCACTAGCAAACACAAGAAGATGCAAATTCTTCACAAATAATAGATCCTTCATTTTTCCCTTCCATAAGTGATAATTAGTGTCATTCAAACAAATCATTCTATTTGTATTTGTCTTCATCATTCAAACAAGTCAAACAGCCCCTTAACCAAAGAGCTCTGATGCCACTCTGATGGAAATTCAACAACAAATAACAATAGCAACTCTAACAGAGCTATATGCAGCGGATAATCAATTTCCCAAACTTGCAAGAATCTGTGAGGAGCAACAACAAATAATCACAGCAACTAAAATCACTACCACAAAGGACACCATAATTTTTAACGTGGAAAAACCTTCTCAATGTGAGAAGTAAACAACCACGGGACCAAGCCAGTAATAGAGCTCCACTATGATCAAAATATGGGTACAAGAGAGTTTCAAATATGGCACAAATTCGTGCTCAGTTACCAGCCAAAAACAACAAGGTAACCAGCACAACAATCAGCCAAAACAATGAGAAAACAAGCATGAAATTGAGAACAAAGTTCAGCAGAAAAACTGCTACTGTCCGAGCTCAATTTCTCCCACCTCAAACCTCTGATCGACGACCCAACCGGTCAGATTGAAGTACCATGAGTCACGAACCTGATGTCCAAATTTCAGCCCGATCTGACGGTGAACGAAGGAGAAATCGCAAATCTAGTGCAGCTGCTCTGTTTTATGCGAAAATGGGTTTTGCTCTTCCTCTCTCACTTTTCTCTTTGCCTCACTCTCTGAATTCAGCTCTCTCTCTCCCACTAATCTGACCTCTTTCCACTTGCTTAAGTGAGACACATGGGCTTGCGCTTGGGCCTTTCTCCACATAGGAAGGGAGCCCAAAACCCAACAGTTTGTCATCATTATCAGCTTGAATGACTTACCGGAAAATTTGTTGGTTTTTTCCAAGGGTGATTTTCCCTTACATTTTTTCTTATGATGCCGCTGCATTTAGATGTATCATCATCATCACCACCACCACAACATTGTGTCAGTGAATTGAGTGAAAGGAGAGGACTTGGAGTCTGTTCAGTTGTTTGAGCGAGATTACTAGCTTCTGGTTTACCTCAATCATCGGTTACTCTGTTGTGCAACTTTAACTTTATTACAACTGGCCATTTAACTTCTTTCTATGTGTCATATCAATTACACTGAACTGATTAAACAAGAGAGATTCATATAGTTCTCGAAATGACCTAAACATCTGTCATGCGCATGCTGGGAATTTGACATTTGACTGCTAATACATAATTAACCAATATCTTCGATAATGAAAATTCTCAGAATGCTTTGGAGCCAATTATGAGCCAGGATACATTTGAGTACCATTGGGGAAAGCACCACAGAGCTTATGTTGATAACTTGAACAAGCAAATTGAAGGAACAAATCTAGATGGAAAGTCACTAGAGGAAACTAGTTATTGCGTACTATAATGGCGACATTCTCCCAGCTTTTAACAATGCAGCACAGACATGCATTCTTATAAGTTATAACCATGAAATCTAATTCATGTTTCAGAACCACAGCTTAGTAATACTGTTCAATTTTATTACAGGTATGGAACCATGATTTCTTCTGGGAGTCCATGAAACCTGGTGGTGGTGGAAAGCCATCTGGGGAACTTCTAATACTGATTGAAAGAGACTTTGGTTCATTTGAAAAATTTGTTGATCAGTTCAAGCTCGCTGCTTCACACAATTTGGTTCAGGATGGGCATGGCTTGCATGTCAGTAAATTACCCTTCCCACCATATACTCATTTTTGGTCGTTAATTTAAGTTTTGGTATATCTGACTTAGCATAAGGTCTTTACCTTTTTTCTCTTCTTCTTGTCATCTACGAAATACAGATAAAGAAAACAGACTTGATGTTGGAAATGCTGTAAATTCTCTTGCAACTGATGAGGACAAAAAGCTAGTCATCCTGAAGAGTCCTAATGCTGTGAACCCCCTTGTTTGGAACTATCATCATGTAAGTACTAAGGACTAGTTATATTGTTATATTGATCATCATTATTTATTAATTTTAAATGTTTCGAAAGATGAATGTTGGGGTAGGATAGAACTAGAAGTATCTGATGAGATTTTATATTGATTTTTTTTGCAGCCACTACTAACTATTGATGTCTGGGAGGTTTTAATTAAAGTTTCTTTTAGCGATTCAATGACTTTAAAACTAGTATTTCATCAATAACAAATTATTGACTTTGTGATTTATACTTGACTTTTGTAGAGCATGCTTACTACCTTGACTATCAGGTGATATGTAATTCATAGCTACAATGTTCATTATCTTTGAGAGTTCTATTTGATTAATAAATTAGTAAATATAACTTAGACTATCCTATTATTTTGTAGGACCGTCGTCCTGGTTATATATCAGTGTTCATGAATAAGCTTGTTTCTTGGGAAGCAGTAAGTTCAAGACTTGAGCAAGCTAAGGCTGTAACTGTGGAGAGGGAGAGCGAGGAGGCGAGGAAACAAAGAGAGGAAGAAGAGAAGTCAACAACCAGTGAAGCTATGCCTACTGATATTAGAATACAGAATGGGTGAGTTTATTTTATTTTTTTTGTCTAGAGTAGACAATGTTCAAAATGGCTTATATTTTGTACCAGGTAGGTGTGTATCTATACAGGTTTAGTGGCTTCAAGCTGCAAATTTTGTTCTCTATTGTCATTATTCTAAATTAATGCTTCATACATGCAATAATAGTAGTATGAAGTCTTATCATGTGAATTATATTTACGAGTAAGAATCAAATTCAGTATTTGAGATTTACAACACACACTGTGCACCAACTACTTGCTCTAGACCTCGATGGTTATTATGTGAAAACTAGTAAAACTTTGATGTTACAGAAAATTTTAAAAAGCTGCATTTCTTTTGAAAAGAGAAAATCGTACCCAGTTGTATAATATTAGTCAGTTGTCCAATAGACCCTTATATGATTTCTTTGATGGAATTAGCCTTTTGATGATAAAGTAATTAGCTTATTCTTTTTTGTCAGTCACTATTATAAGAAAAAAATTGACCTCAAATCTTGGTCACTATTATAACCAAAAGGGATATATATATTTTACATGAAATCTGAAAAAATTAATTGCACTCAACTGACTCTCATAAGAAGAGTGCTATATATTACGAAGAACTCATAGAAGAAATGTGCGAAAGCGTGCTGAACTTAAAGTAGATCACGAGCTTACAAACCCACAACTTATTTTTTATTTTTTAAATATTATAAAGCATTGTATTTCATATAGTTTTTTTATAAAGCTTCTTCCAAAATAGAAACGTCTACTCTGCCTATATAACCACCGATCACAAAAAACTATCATAGTAGCCACTATCAACCAGTTTTGCAATCCAACCGTAAAACTTGTCTCCTGCCACCATTTTTTTTGTCATGTTTAATCTCATTTTTGTTCATTTTCATGAATATGTATAGGGTTTCAATTGGGAATATGTACAAGGTTTCTACAACTAATATTTTCTATAGTTTTTCTAAAAAAAATTTCCATCAAGTGGGATGGTTGAATTTTCCTTGTTATTTGTTAACCTTCGCAAAAATAAAAATTGAAGGGTAACTTGAATTTGTGTAACTTTAAGCAATAGTACACACAATTACAGAGAGAGTCTATCTGAATAAATTTCTCACATGAGATTGTTGCACCAAATGTGTCCTTGTTTCTTAATTTGAATTTGTTTTTATTGATTTTTTTTTTTTTTTTGTAAAATACAGAAAACAAAGAGAGAAAAAAGATATCGGGGACAAGACTTTTGAATGTGTTCTAGTATCATAATTTGAATTTGTTTATAATAATGATCAAAGTATTTGCGTAATCAAATTTATAGCATTTTTTTTTTTTTTGGGATTTCCTAAAATATTACTAACATGGTCATGAAGTTTATTTTTATTTATATATTAAATATAATCAATTTCTCTTTAAATTTAAATTAAAAATTTCAATGGATAGTTTAGGGACATTTTATTTTCTAAAAATATTTTCAATTTTTACTTTGTATGATTGTGATTGAAATGATATTTGGTTGTCATTTTTATGAATTTTCAAAATTATTAAATCTATTTTTATATTTTAAAAAATATTCTTAATGTCTTTTTTAATGTTAATTTTATTAGTGGGAATCAAAACAAAAAGTAAGCATACCATTAGTAAATTGTTCCATTTTTAAAATCAAAGAGATTAAAATTCACGACTAAGACCTATTCGGAGTGGTTTTAGCTTTTAATTTTCAAATTTCAAAACACTAAATCTGCTTTTTAGTTTTAAGTTTTTTTTAGAAAAATTTACTAATTTTAAAAATTGTTATCAACATTATTATGTTCCCTTTAAAATTTATTAACAAAATCCTTCCCTTCATAATAATAATAACAACAAAACATAATAATATTTCAATTATTAAATTTAACACTACATTTTAGGATGTGTTCATTCTATTTCTAGCATTTATATTAATAAATTTTTTTTAAAAAAAAAATATGTATTTTGTTCTGCATATATGAATTGTTTTGAATTTAATTCTTACAAAAATAAAATAAAAAATTTGTTTAAAAGAGAATGGAATGAAGAAAGAGTTTAGGAAGGTTGGTTGGTTCTCCCTCCCCCACCAAATACAGAGAGCATTTAGATACTTTTTTTTTTATTTTACAACTTTTATAGATTGCACAATCAATTTAATCTGTTTTAAAAAAGAAAAATCAATTATTGTTAAAAAAAAAAACAAATAAATAAAACCATCAACTTGATAGCTAATTTGGGTGAATTTTTCCATTTCAATATACTTGTGTCGGATAAAAGTACAAAAACTATTTTTCTCTATAAAAAAATGTATATTCAATTTTAAAAATCAATGACATAGTAAACAATATGAAGACTACCCTAAGACATCAATGTCGTTATTTTTCCATCATCTTATCAGCATTGTCTTCATAGATAAAACGTTATCCAGACCTGAATTATCTTTTGTTTTAGTAGCAGATGGCTCAAAAAATTCCAAAAGCGAAGAGACTCATCTGCTCGAGCTGAAACAAATGTTAACACATCTGGACTCTACAAGACATAAGAGCATAATATCATCAGTTATTAAGTAAGTAAATTAGTAGTTAAATATTTTAATTATAACTCATTCAATGTCTCTTAATTCACCTGAGATAGATGGAGGACTCTCGAAGTATGAGTGCCCAAGGTTCCGACTTTAGTCATAGATGGATATTCTCACAAACAAAGTTGGTTGTGTTCTGCAATTGAACTAAAGCCATGACCACTTAATATCTCCTTGTGATGTCTATTCCATTCTAATCTAGAAATCTCAGCTTTGGTATCTATGCTGCAAATGCTGGTTCCCTTTTGTACGTTCCATAGCTTAATGCATCCATCGTCCACGCCACCTCCAGAAGCAAGCACAGATGAATCATAGGGGCACCAAGCAAGTGCTTTGACAGAAGCACTGTGGTCTTTAAAACAATGCAAGAATTTTGATGAGTTCATTTTATTTGACTCCCATACATAGACTAGACTTTCACTACCACCACTTGCCAACATATTTCCCCTTTTCGACCATTTTAAAAGGAAAATTGCTTCTCTGTGTCCTTTTAGCTGGGAAGTCACGTTACTTCTTGCTCTAACTGCACACAAGAACATCATAATACAACAAAATGTTATTTTATTGTCACAATATTTTATTTTATCAGTAACTTAATGTATTCATAAATAAAGCATTTAGAAATTTAAATCTAGATACCATCATGGTTGATTATAGATTCGTCATGGCTTCCAGAAGTTAAAATATTTCCATTCCAAGCTAGAGCTGCTATCTTTTCACTATGACCTTCTAGCTTTCTTATCTGAAAAATCAGAACCCAAGCAAAAGAATAAGTCCACTGTGAAACCAGGCAGATGAGTAGAGAGAGATGCATGCATATTTACCAGCTTGGAAGTGACAACATCATAGAGATGAAGATTAGAGTGCATAAATCCAGTTGCCAAATATGAATCCTCTGACTAGGAAACACTAGTTGGATAATTATTGTCATTGGATTCAAACAACTGAGACACATCAACAGTAACAGAGTTCCACAGATACATTTCTTTGCCTAAAGCAAAGAAATAAATTTATTTGACAAATAGATTAAAATGAAACCAAAACCAAACCTAAGGCAGTTTTCGACGGATACTTTGGTTGCGGTTGATTTGAAATTCTGTAGCATCTTGTTGTCGCAACACATCCATATGACGAATAGAGTTTTTATTTGATTTTGGGCATCCCCTAAAAACCGACATACAAACGGCCTCCCATTTGAATCTAAAGTCAGCTGCTCATCCAATTTCTGTCTATAGGCTTCCTGTCATTATACAAGAAGATGTTTAATAAAGCCCCACTTTTTGTAGAACAAACGATTTTCGAAATTCAAATAAACAACAAAAGATTAAAACTAGATTAATCTTGAGAATTTGATCAAGAATTGCTTTTCTTGAAATCTAAAAGTGGAATGAATCAAAGAAAAAGAATACATTAAAATTTTGGTTGTGAATATTTTTGGTTGATTGGTTAGTGAACAAACGATGGGCTTATAAATATCCATCAAACTTCTATTGGGTATGAACTGGTCACCCTAGAAATAAAAATGAATGAAAATAAGCATGCACAAAAGAAAGAAAAATAAAAAAAAATAAGAATAATGAAGGAATGGACAATAGTATAATTACTGGAAAATGTTGGAGCATGAGAAAGCTTCTTAGAGTGTACCAATCTTTATCAAGATTCCACATTGTGATGATGAGAAGAAAGAGAGTATCAGAAGAATTGAGATGTATCGGAAGAATTGATTTTTAGACGTTTCTATTTCTATTTCATTTTTCTTATTTTTTTATTTAATATTTAATTAATTATTTATTATAATTAATTATTGTAAGAAAAAAATATTAATATTAGTATTTGTTAATCCTTTTATTCAGTGAGTTTTATTAATATTTGAAGCGTGACATATACAATGAATATACGTAGGGGTATTCTGATGGTCCGCAATTTTTTCCAAATTCGACTTGAAACATTATTGGTTGCAGCTCTGGAATTTGGAAATGAATATAAACATACTGCAAATTGCTTAATGCATTCTGCAAAGATGAATAATATGTAAGTATCTCTGTTGCAGACATAAACAAAGAATATCGCACCGCGTCTAATGTTTAAAATCATAAAGATGGATATTTAATTCCAACACAAATACTCAAAGAACAAAATTTAGGAAACCAAATACTTTTGTGAATATAAGAAGTGGTCCAATATCTGCTTTAGATTCACAGCAGCAAAATGAAACCTCCAATCTTTACCTCATGTAAGTCTTGATCTGTCATAATGAAAATTCCTGTTTTAAGCAGAAAGATTTTTAAGAAAAGCAGAAGCTATTTTGTGTTTGTTTACCATAATGAAAATACCTATTTTAAAAAACTCATCTCTTGAAAGTGGTTTTCAAGAAAAGCTAGCTACTCAAAGTAGTTCTTTATTTGAAGTAGTTTTTAGATTTTTTGTTTTCAGATTCTTTTTATAAAATAACTCTTTTATTTCCTTCTATGTTGTGATATTTGGTGCAGTGATATTTTGGCACCAGTCAACATTGCAGTATTTCTATTTGAAATCTCAAGTCCTATAAGGAATGATGAATTAATGTTGTTTTTACTTCCTCTGCTATATGGAGCAAAGATAAATCATTTGATCATGGTTGGAGAATGGTGGAGGCTTTTAACACCAATGTTTCTGGTACAAGATTGAGAATTGGGTCTGTGTTTCCATTTCACATACATAGTGCACTATTTACATGACACTAGTCATCACCTAGGACTAATCACATCATTTAATTATGATGTTTTGTTTAAATTTGTGCTTTGTTTTCTTAATTTACTTTTGGGATTGTTTTTCTCTATTTTGGTGTTTATTTTAAATTTGGAAGGGGTGTATGTGTCATTTAAATAGACCTCAGAAGATTTGGATTGCATGCTGTCAGCAATCTATGCATTCACACACTCAACACATTGGTGGCCTTTGGATTGAGATCGGACAATCCAGATTTCAAGCTCGGTCGCTATTTCAGTTTTTTCAAATCAAAATCTACATTGAAATCTCAACCGTCCGATCTAGATCCAATGTCCGCCGATATGTTGACTGCATGAATGCATGGATATGACAGCAAGCTGTCCAAATTTGACCAGGTCAGTGCAATTTCCTCTGATAATTATTAATATTTTTTAAATAGATATTGACTCAGGTTTTTAAATCCACCACTCCATTCACTCACTTCATAGAAACCATCATGAAAAATCAGGAACATAATGCATCATGTGTATTATTAGTGTATACTCTTGATGAGAGGCGAAACTAAAGTAAGAAAGTATCTTATGTCATTTGTTTTAGATATAAACTTAGTAGCACATGCTTGATTGTCATTGATCTCATTGTGAATTTGCTTCATGTGCATACTTCTTAGCAAACATTTTCATATGCAGCATGCAGGAATATTTCACATGCAGCATGCAGAAAGTATATTTCTGTTCTGTCTTCAACTTTCTGTGTCTAACATGAATTTGTACTCAGGGACCTGTATTTGCAATAATTGGTGCTTGGCTCATGTACCAAATTCAAAATAAAGATGTTATTGCAAATGATGATTCTGAGAATCTATTCCGAAAGGCGATAGTTGTCACAGCTCTTGGTTTCATATTATGCAACATTGGTCCAATTGATGAATGGTATGTATGGTTTACATTATTTAGAGAAAGTAGCTTATTTGATATAACACAACACAATATAATAGAAATTTCAACTCATAAGCTTAGCATGTCAAAAGCATACATGAAAGACCATAGTATTGAGATGGAAGAAATGTACTCTTAAGGAAAAAGTTTAATATATATATTCCAAAATGTGAATCAAATTGTAAAATATAAATCTTTACATGATGGCTGACTCATTTGTAGGTCACATTTTGGAGCAGCTTTCACAGGCATGGCATATGGCTTTCTAACTAGTCCAGCTCTTCAGTTGAATGAAACATCACCAAGAACTGGTGGAAAAGGACTCAAACTTGTTACCAAATATGGTGGTTCTTTTAAATCACTAATTATATTTGCCATATTCATTGTCGTGTTAAGCACATTCCTTTTGTTTATGGAGCCACCTCTCATTGCATTGGCACCTGTTAATGAAATAGCAATTATCGCCTTGGAATATACGTAGCTATTTCGTTGATGCAACATGTCATCGGCTTGTCAGGTTTTTCCGAAAGATTTATCTCATAGGACAGCACTGTCAACTGTCATACAAAAATATGTACATTTTACAAATAAAGTAGATTAAGAAGAGTTGAAATGCATCATGGAAGCATTTGATATGATATTTGTATATATGATT
Source organism: Cicer arietinum (assembly GCF_000331145.2). Classification (NCBI taxonomy): domain Eukaryota; kingdom Viridiplantae; phylum Streptophyta; class Magnoliopsida; order Fabales; family Fabaceae; genus Cicer; species Cicer arietinum. The sequence continues at coordinate 50,590,387 of NC_021163.2, read as the reverse complement.
GTATAAGCTTAGTCCTTGGCCCCAAAGAACAATAGATGTAACACAAACAATAATGTTTTTAATGATCTTTCCCAAGATAGAGTATACAACATATGTACATTATGAATTAGTAGTTTGTGACATATGATTCTAAAAATGGATTTGAATATTTGTCTTATTTCATTTGAAGGATTGTCTTGTTTCAATATCTTATTTTGATTAGAACCAATATATTGCTTAAATGGAATATTGACTTTGGAACTAGACTAAAAATATTGGAAACTATAACAAGTCTTCAACACTACATCATAGAATTGAGACCAACAGCTCAATTGGAAGTCAGCTTTGGTAATCAATCTCTCAAAACAAATATACTGAAGTAGAGTAAGAAATTTGAACTACATGTTGCTGTTTTTCTCACTCAAGCTTGTTCTGTTAATAACATAAATTTTTATGCTTTTAAGGGATGGTCGGATTTACCTTTGTTAGAACAAGAAATTGTCGTACCAGGATTGCCTAAGCTTGAACCTTGTGATTTGCCATCTTTTTTGTATAAATATGGAACTGATCCTTGCTACTTTGATATTCGTACATACCAATTTTTAAAGATTCATCAAGCTGATTGAGTTCTTACCAACACATTTTATGAGTTAGAGCAAGAGGTAAATTCACTTATACAATGTTTTCAATTTTTTGTTTTTGTCTTAACCATTCGGTTTCAGTGAAAGGATCCTGCTAATTTAGAGTTTGGTCGAGACCTAAGTATTGCGAATTTTGAAGTCTCTGCAACAGCATGCTGCAATTTAGGCCGCATAGATTGCATTTTCCCATATTTTCTTTCACTATAAAGGTTCGCAGTGTAACTGTGACCTGCAATATAAAGTCGTGGTTGCAAGTATTGTTTTAGATATTAATGATTGAAAAATCTGAAATGTGATTGTATTTAGGTTGTGGATTGGCTTATGAAGATTTCGCCATTAAAGACAATAGGACCATGTGTTCCATCCATGTTTTTAGACAAAAGAATCCAAGATGACATGGAATATGGGATTAGCATCTTTAATCCAAATTATGAAACTTGCATCAAATGGTTAGATACTAAACCCAAAGGATCAGTTGTGTATGTATCTTTTGGAAGCAGGGCAAGTCTTAGTGAAAACCAAATTGAGGAACTAGCTTTGAGTTTGAGAGATTGTGGAAAATATTTCATATGTTTTGTTGAAGTTTCAGAGAAGGGTAAGCTTCCGAAGGAATTTTTTGAGTCAGTGTCACATAATGGTTTAATAGTGACATGGTGTTCACAACTACAAGTGTAGGAACATGAAAGTGTTGGTTGTTTTGTGACACACTGGTTGAAATTCAACATTGGAAGCTTTGAGTTTAGGAGTAGTTGTGATTGCTATGCCAATTTGGACAGATCAAATTACTAATGCAAAGTTTATTGTTGATGTGTGGAAAATTGGAGTCAATTAGAAGAGAAACAATTGTAGATTGTATAAGGGAAGTAATGGAGACTGAAAAGGGAAATGAATTAAAGAAGAATTGTATCAAATGGAAGAATTTGGTTAAGAATTATGTTGACAGGGTGAAAGTTCTGATGAAAATATTGTAAAATTTGTGAATGATTTGAACATTCAAAGTAGGAATTATTAAATTATATTTTGAAAGTAGTGTGTTACTCTCGTAAGTATAGTTCAGATGTGAAAAGATTACAAGGACATTTGATAAATTAAGACACAGATTTAAATCTGCAATATTCTACTTCTCCGTACTTACTGTGGAGTTTTACTTGTTGACTTTTAGAAAGAAAAAACTAGTAGTGTGTTAAGCTCAAACTATGATATGCTATGTCTGGTAAAAAAAATTGGATTCTGGTGGTAATAGGTGTATAGCAAATTTGTTTTATTTTGATTTACAATTTTAGTATGTTACTTCGAGTTTGTTATTTTAATATATACCGTTAGTATTTTCAACTTCTCAGAATTAATTTAGAACTATATGCTAACCTGCGTGTTGCGCGGGTATATTTTTATTTATTTAATTTAAGTGGATTTAAAAATAAATTAATATGAAGTTTTACGCCACAATTTAGTATTTATATCATTAATATATATACAATTTTACCTCACTCGATTATTTTAATCATTCTTCTTTATGGTAATTGTGAAATTTTTTATTTTAAATCGGATGTATTAGAATTTTAATTTAAAAACATTCAAATTGTTACTAACATTAATAGAGTAATCATAATGATTAACATTTTGATTTCAAAATCGAAATCCAAAATTTATAACAAATTATAAAATATTAATCGTTAAACAATTATAAGGATACTCAAATACAAATAATTGCAAATGAATTACTTTAATTTCATGTCAATTAATACTATAAAACAATAAATTTAATTTAAATAATTTTAGTAAAATAAAGCTGATCAAAATTCAAAAGACATGACTTGGTCCATCATTTCTAAATATTTATATATTATTTATATTTACCAATATTCAAAAATGAAAATCAAATATAAATATTTTTTGTTCTCTCACTTGGTCATTTTAATCATTGATCTGTGTGGTAATTGTGAAATTTTTATTTTAAATCAGATATATTAGAATTTTAATTTACAAACATTCAAACTATTATTAATATTAATAGAGTAATCATAATCATTAATATTTTGGTTTCAAAACCGAAATTGAAAATTTATAACAATTAAGTTACAAAATATTAATTGTCAAACAATTATACAACAAATATAAAAAATTGCAAATAAATTATTTTAATTTCATGTCAATTAACGCTGTAAAACAACAAATCAAATTTAATTAATTTCAATAAAATAAAACTAACCACAATTCAAAGAGTCCTGACTTTGTCCATCATTTCTAAATATTTATATACTATATATTTACCAATATTCAAAGTAGAAAATCAAATATAAATATTTTTTGTTCTCTCACTCGATCATTTTAATCATCAATCTTTGTGATAATTGTGATTTTTTTTAAAATTGGATATATTAAAATTTTAATTTACAAAAATTCAAAATATTATTAATATTAATAGAGTAATCATAATGATTAATATTTTGGTTTCAAAACCGAAATACAAAATTTATAACAATTCGGTTACAAAATATTAATTGTCAAACAATTATAAGTATACATCAAATATAAATAATTGTCAATGAATTACTTTAGTTTCATGTCAATTAACACTATAAAATAACAAATTAAATTTAATTAATTTCAATAAAATAAAACTTATCAAGATTGAAAGAGACATGATTTTGTCAATAATTTATAAATATTTATATATACTATATATATTTACCAATATTCAAAGTAGAAAATCAAATACATATATTGTTTGTTCTCTCACTCGATCATTTTACTCATCGATCTTTGTGGTAATTGTGAATTTTTTTAATTTAAATCGGATATATTAGAATTTTAATTTACAAACATTCAAACTATTATTAAAATTAATTGAGTAATCATAATCATTAATATTTTGATTTCTAAACTGAAATCTAAAATTTATAACAATTCAGTTACAAATTATTAATTGTTAAATAATTACAAGTATACATCAAATACAAATAATTGCAAATAAATTACTTTAATTTCATATCAATTAACACTATAAAACAAAAAATTAAATATAATTAGTTTCAATAAAATAAAACTGACTAAAATACAAAGAGAAATGACTTTGTCCATCATTTCTAAATATTTATATATTATATATATTTACCAATATTCAAAGTAGAAAGTCAAATACAAATATTTTTTGTTCTCTCACTCGATCATTTTAATAACCGATCTTTGTGGTAATTGTGAATTTTTTTAACTTTAAATTGGATATATTAAAATTTTAATTTACAAACATTCAAACTATTATTAATATTAATTGAGTAATCATAATCATTAACATTCTGGTTTCAAAATCGAAATCTAAAATTTATAACAATTCGGTTACAAAATATTAATTGTCAAACAATTACAAGTATACATCAAATACAAATAATTGCAAATAAATTACTTTAATTTCGTGTCAATTAACACTATAAAATAACAAATTAAATTTAATTAGTTTCACTGATTGAGTTCTTACCAACACATTTTATGAATTAGAGAAGATATTTTCTATTGAGATAAAATTATAACTTTTAATATTTAAAAAAATATTAAGTATTTTCAATAAGTATATTAAATATATATATATATATATATATATATATATATATGTATAGAAAATTTAAAAATTACTATAATATTAGTTGCATGACAGATTCAGATTTTTGAGGAACCTAAGTATATTCAATAAGTATATTAAAGATGTATATGTATAAAAAATTTAAAAATTACTGTAATATTACTTGTAGGGCAGGTCCGAGTGCGAGGTGGCTATTACCATCTCCAAACTCGTTCTCGCCCCCAAATTTTCATTTCGAAGAACCTCAAGTTTTAATTTCGGATAAAATCTGCATCCGCATTCAATTAAAACAGACTGCAAATGCGGGTTATGTTGTAATCCCTAATTTAAACTTATTTATTTTCTATGTAAAAAAGTCAAATGTGTTATTTCAATAAAATGCAGAGATAAAAATATAATTATACAGTATGGGTATAATTTTCTTCTTAGTCTTACTCTTCTTCCTTTTTATTTCCTTTACTTTGGACCTTTTTAGGTGGGCCAAACCTGAAAGGCAAACAACCCTAGTTACGTATGAGTTCAAAAAGTGAGTAAAAAACAAGTGAGGATTCTATAAATAATTAACTTTTTTTAAGAATAAACCTTAAACTAACACACTCTCACCCAATTTACTCTCGGAGCTATTAAAACTAATTAAAAGTTCATAAATTATTTTTCCATCCATCAAATTAGTTCTTTAAATAATTATTTTTTTCATCCATCAAATTAGTTCTTCAATTAATTGACTATTAGTAATTTCTAAACTAAAAAAAATATCTCTAAACTAAATAAATAAATAACATCTTTAAATTATCGTTAAAAGCAACAACTTAATCACTTAAGGTTTATTTTTTTGGGTTAAATCCCGTCTCTTCTCTGATCCCTAATATATTTTAAAAACAAAATAACATTTATATTAATTTTTTACACTTATTTCAACTTGTCATTTAGATATCCTCTCTTCTCTAATTCTTAATTTATCTTAAAGACAAATAACATTTATATTAATTTTTTACACTTTTTTAACTTGTCATATTAGATATATGATGATAGTTACTTAATGATTTTAACGTTTAGACTATATTTAAATTTTTAATTTTTGGTTCATTGGTACTATAACTTTTGATTTACAATAATTAAATATAAAAAAATAAAATTTACTTCTTAATCTCAAACAAAGTAACAATAACAAAAACAAAAACAAAAATATATAATTAAAATCGATAAAAACCAATAAACAAGCAAACTAAAAAGAAAACTAGAAAAATAAATTTGTTTTTTTAATTGTCTCACATTTGTTTTTTAGAGCAATGATATTTGAACATAATATTAAATACAAATACAAACACAAATATTTATGGACCCACACAATCTCTCTCTTCAATAAATTTTCACCCCTTTTTGACTTTTTCTCTTTTTTTACTTTCATTTTTTTGTCTCTCTTTTTTCGGTATTTTTTTTTTTTCTTCCTCTACAAAAATAACCACATTCATCTTCTCTTTCTTCCATAATTCCTCATTTTTCCTTTAATTTACTGATTTTAATCAAATTTTTAATGAAGTAACTTGAACAACTTTATCTCCTAACTTGCAAGGTAACTTAGTACATTATTTTGTTTAGATATGAAATTTTGTTTTTTTGGATTCATACACGTTTTCTGGATTCATACCTGGTTTTTCTACTTCTGGTTAATAATATAAATGTTATTGGTTAATGAAGTACAATAGCTGGTTAATACCTTATTTTTGTCTAAAAATTAGGGTTGTGAACTATTAATCAATCATGTTAATTATTTTTGTCTAAATATTAAGTTTCATCACTTTGTGTAGGTGAACAATACTGAAATATTGAGAAATCAGAACGAAAGTAACATCTGCATAGAATCATCTATTGAAGCTATCGAAAGTAATACATTGGTTCGTATTTGAATTTATGACTGAGTGTGTGGTTGTATTATTATATGTAAGATTGTGTTAACTTATTATATGTTGTTGTTCAGGTTGGAAGTAATACATCATTCTTGGATCTTTTGTCACAATTCAGCACAACTATGTGATAAAATGTAAATGTTTTATCATTTTTTTATATGATATTTTGTTGCAACAAACAGTCAAGTAAATGGATTGTATGATAATCATGTATGTGGTTTATCAATTTTGTCACTTTTTTGTCATTAATGGATTTTAACAGAATGTTTGGTCATTCTTATCAGATAAAATACAAATCTGGTCAATGACTTTAAGAGACATGGTTAATGTTATGAACAACTTGGTTAATGGATTTTAACAGAATGTTTTATCATTCTTATCAGATAAAATATAAATTTGGTCAATAGCTTTGAGATACATGGTTAATGTTGTGAACAGCTTGGTTAATAGATTTTAACATAATGTTTGGTCATTCTTATCAGACAAAATATACATCTGGTTAATAGCTTTAAGAAACATGGTTAATGTTGTGAACAACTTGGTTAATGAATTTGAACTGAAAACTTGGGCATTATAATCAAACAAGATATAAATCTAGTTAACGACTTAAAACAATATGATTAATTCCTTGCACAACTTGGTTAATAGATTTAAACAGAATGGTCATTCTTATCATACAAAATATAAATCTGGTTAATGGCTTTAAGAAACATGGTTAATGTTGTGGAATAACTTAGTTAATGAATTCGAACTGAAAACTTGGCATTCTAATCAAACAAGATATAAACCTCGTTAATGACTTAAAACAATATGGTTAATTCCTTGCACAACTTGGTTAATGGATTTGAACAGAAAGTTCATAAAAGCATAAAGAAAGAAACTCAAAATTTCATACATTTTTGTTCATACATATTTGTTCATAAAAGAAAGAAAGAAAGAAAGAAAGAAAGAAAGTTCATTCATATTTGCTCATAAAAGCATAAAGAAGGAAAAGTACAAACAAAAAGTGTAGTTCAAACGTCACCACTACATCGCTATAGAGAACCTCCCACAAACTCAAAATATGCCCATAACACACTTATTTTTTCTTCTTCTTCTTTTCATCCGGATTCACAAATGGACTTTGATTGACTACACTTTTAACTCGCTTCCTTGGTTTATCTTTCATTCTCGTAATTATGTTTGATGTTGCTTTTGCTGAACTGTTCACGTTAGGCTCATATGCAACTTCATCCCCAACATTCTCAAAAAGGGTACTAACTCCCACCTCACCTGTTGACAAATAGTATGTTATTAACAAGTCTAATTGCATATCATAAATATTTGATTGACAAAAAAATTTAATATTCATACCATCAAATTCATGATCGAATTCATGCATTGGTTGACGTTTACACAATTCTTCTTTCAACAATTTTATATTAACATTATGTTTGGTTACTGTATCGGGGTACAAAGTGCAATAACGTTTCGACATTGCACATCAAAAACTTTCAACAATTATTATAGGAGCAGCAACTTGTATGCTCATTTCTATATTTGTTTGTCCTGTTTGGGAAGGTCAAAAACTTCATAACTTGGTTGCTTCCAACATTCAAAAACTAGCAAATTACCTTGAAGGTATAATAATAATAATAATAATAATAATAATAATAATAATAATAATAATAATAATAATAGTAATAATATACTTGAAACGGAGAAGGAAAAAATAGAAACGAAGAGGCCAAAATTAGAAACCCTAAAAATAAAAAATCCTAAATAAAGAAGCAAAAATAGAAACACTAAATCAATAACTAAAAATAGAAACGAAGAAGCCAAAAATAGAAACCCTAAAAATAAAAAATCCTAAATTAAGGAGCAAAAATAGAAACCCTAAATCAATAACTAAAAACCCTAATGATATAGAGAAGTAAACTTACAATGAAAATATCCAACAAGCGACAACGAGAGCAATGACAGCGAACGAACGAATGCAACGAGCGAACCAACAGATGCAACGAGTGAGCGAACGGCAGAAATCAGATGCAACCTCTCGCGAGCGACAACGAGGAAGATGGAGAAACGAAGAGAAGAAGATGGAGAAAAAGAGAAGAAGATGAACAAGCTTTCAGGCTCTCGGTGGAGAAGAAAATTGAGAAACAAAGAGAGAAGATGGAGAAGAGAGAAAGGGTTTCTGAGGAATAGAAAGAAAATTACTAAAATGACTAAAATGTCCCTTAAATATGTATATGTCCTTAAGTATGTATACGTATACAGTATATATGTTTGTATTTGTGTTTAAAGTTGTGTTTAAATAACATTTCTCTTGTTTTTTTTTTTTTTATTGTCTCACCTAAGAAGTCACCTTTTCTTTAGTATACTGGTTTATTCGCTTTTTAGTTTTTAACGGTTTTTCTGCTTATTCATTGTTACTTGTTTGAAATCGAGTATAAAATTCATTTTCAAAAAGTAAAAGTTATCATCACTAATGAACCAACAATTATCAATAGAAATTTAATTTAAATTTTAAAATCATTAAGTAACTATCATATTAAATTTAAATTTACATATATAATTTAAATTTAGTTTAAATATTAAAATCATTAACTAACTATCAAATTAATGTATCTAAGATGTATTAGGACTAGATAATGATGATGATTTTAACAAAAATACAATTAACTATTAGGAATAAATAATAGATGAGATGAGTATTTTAACAAAAATACAATTAACTTTAAAGAGTTAAATTATTGTTTTTAATGCTAGTTTAGAGACTATTTTAAATTATTTTTATAATTTAAGAACTACTAAAATTAACGATTTATTCTTTTAGAATAAAATATCAATTTAACAGGCATGAATGTATAAATTATCTGAAATTTGTATTTGTATTACATGGTAGAATATGATTCAATGATGAATTGGTTAAATTTGTATTCAATATATAAATTCATTTAACAAAAAAAAAAAATTGCAGTTAATTAGATCTGCCAAAATAAATAATGTGTTATATTATTTTAACAACTATTTCGTATTTTATAGATAAATTTATATTATTATAACAATTCTATCCTATTTAAAGATAAATTAGCCACTTAATTTTATTTTGTTAACCAATTTCTCTTTTTGTTTTGAATGTAATAAATAAAAATTAATAAAAATAATTATAATTAAAAATAGTAAATTATATTAATAACATGAAACAAAATACATTAAATAGAAGAAGAAAATACATCAAATTGAAAAGAAAAAAAATGAGTTTTTGGTCTTCATGTCTCAACCATAGCCTGATGCATGCAACATATGAGTTTAATTTTTGAAATTTGATGTTTTGTTTCTTCTATTTAATGTATTTTGTTTGATGTTATTAATATAATTTATTATTTTTAATTATAATTATTTTTATTAATTTTTATTTATTATATAAAAAAATAGAAGAAAGTTGTTAACAAAATAGAAATAAATGACTAATAGGATAAAATTATTATAATAATATAAATTTATCTATAAAATACGACGGAGTTGTTAAAATAATATAACGTGTTTTTTTTTGGCACATCTAATTAATCGCATTATTTTTTCTTAAATTTTATGAATTTTATTTTATTTTATTAATAATACTTTGATTTTTTAAAATATTTTAATTTATTAAATAATCAATAACTGAATTATTAAAACGGTGAAAAAAAATTACATCACTACATGGTCACATCCAAGGATGCGACCTCCTATTAAACTTAAAAAAAATTTTACATCACTACATGGTCGCATCCCTAGGATGCGACCTCCTGATAGACCTAAAAAATATTATTTTCGCAAGCTAAGAGATTAACTTCCTAGAGGGTTCAAAAAGAATTTGATATTTTATTTTCAACGTAAGATAATTTGGTATTGTATTGTTGTGGAATTTTATTGTCACATATGTTATAATATTATTTGAGAAAAAATAATATATATATATAAAAGAGTCAAAAGAATCGAAATAAAAGCCTCATGAATAGAGCATCTGAAGGCTTTTCCTTTATAGGAAATATTTAACGACTAATTTGCAATTTATCTTTAAGAGAGTTGACTTTCTCAAGATTTTTGAAAAATCAAAAGAGTAGAGTTGCGATGTGAGACAAATGTGAAAAAAGTATGGAAGACAATTCTCAAATTAAAAATAAAATATCTAAAATTGAAGCCCTCAATCAAACCAAGAAATTTAATACAATTATTCATCAAATTTTAACACAATTGTCTCTTATAAAATTTATATGAAGTATTGAGAAAATAAAACTTACTCAATTACCTCATCAATTGAATTACTTATACTTACAAAAAGATCACAATACACACATTACAATAAGCTCTAGTTAGTTATTGAACCAACTGCTAGGATAACTAACTTGTGACTGACTCAATAACTAACGTAACTGACATAGGCTTAGTATCATCTAAGCTAACTAAATGTGACATAGGTTTAGTATCCTTTACACCCCTTTGCAAGCTCATGAGAGAATAATCATGAACTCTAAGAGTCAACACTTAGTGAAAATAGAAGTTGAAGTTGGTTTAGTCAAGATATCAGCAGTGTGGTCGCAAAAGAGATATGATGAACCACTAATTTATTGTGTTGAATTTTCTCACGAATGAAGTAAAGATCAAGGTCAAAATGTTTAGTTCTAGAATGAAAAATTGGGTTTGATGCAAGCATAACAACACTTAAGTTATCACAATAGACAGTTGGAGGAGCTTTATTCACAATATGTAATCATTGAACAAGAGAATTTTGCCATATTAGTTCAACAGTTATAGCTACAAGACTCCTATATTATGCCTTGTTTTGATTTTTTTGTTTTGATTTTTTTATTTTTGAGAACCATTACCCTAAACTTAAAAGGTTGTTATCCTATGAGCAACCCCAAACTTAGAACTTTACCAAGATGAGATAAACAAATTCCTACCTAACTCCAAGTAAGGTGATTTAATTAAAGTCGGGTATTTGGCTTGCAATGTGGCTGGTAATCGAAAAAAAAAAAAAAAAACAACAAGGCTCAACGGGGCTAACAAAGGGTAAAATTTGCATAGGGCAGTTAGAAAGGCAAACGACCAAACAAAATTGTCTTATTGTATGCATAAATTATGATGTAAGTCATAATCAATGCAAGTTCTAAAGGGATAATACATGTCTCGATAATCACACAATAAATAATTAATGTGTTTAGGCTCAAAAGCTCACAACTAGGATAATAAAAGAGAGTATGAAATGTCAAAATAATGCCAAACATGTCATTGAAAAGTTTAATTTTTTTATTTTTTTTAAAAATTGATGGCAAGTTAGACTTCTACAACCATAGAGTAATCAACAATGTATACGTTAGTGAAACTCGTCGAATTGAGCAATGACATGAGACAAGAAGTAGAATTTAATTTTCAAAATCCCAAAAAGAAAGCTTAAGACCAACTTCAAGTTGTTAAAAATTATTCATCATAGTGCACATTAACACACAATAAAAAAGAAACAAATACAAATAACGAAAATAAGATTGCAAAAATAAAAGTTACCTCTACCTATGAGTTGCCTCCCACGAAACGCTTTTTTAAATTCATTAGCTTGACGTCTCAACTATTGTCAATGTGTATTATATGACACAAAGAAGACATCATCTTTCTTCTTCTTTTTTGGTAGAAATTCTCTGAACTTGAGAAATAAATGTTGTTGCTTCCATGTCCTTTTCAACTGGACATTGATGAACAAGACATAGATTGAATCTCGAACTTCAACAATCTCTTATTTTCTTTCTTTCCTCGTTCATTTTTTTTTCTCTTGCTTATCTTCTTCTACCACAACAATAAAATCACCTTCAATCTTCAACTTCTCCTCTATCTTCTCAAACTCAACCACTTGATCAAATAACCTCTCACATTGATTTTCAAATCTTTCAATTGAAACCATGTTATTCTTCATGAATTCAACCAAAACGTCCTTGATGTGAAAGTCTATGTCATCTGATTCTTTGGATAGAATTTTATGAGGTAAAATTTGTTCCCAATTGATCTATTTCATATAACACCCGTCGTCTTCTGCTTCTATAACTAATAAATCTTTATATTCTAGTTGTGCAACATAGTTATCAAAACATGTTGCATTCCTATGTCCTTCTCCGCAAAAATAACACCTAAGAGGCCGCATCTAAGGGTGATCTTTTAAAAATATATCTCTCAAGATTTGCCCCTCAATTATGCGTAATATAGCAGATATAAGACAAGCATCACACTCTTCATATAATTGTAGTAGAATATCATCATTACAAATATTATATGTTCTACATCGAGTAGTTATCTCAAAGAAAGAAGAGACAAACCACTAGCACACAACATTAGCAAGCTCAACAAATAAAAATAGAAAATAATTTTTTTTTTCAAAATTAAAAATAAACTAAAAACAAAATTTTATTGTCGAGCAAAAAATTTCAATTAAGTAGCTAAATTATAACTCAATAGTGAGATGGCAATCCCCGACAATGGCGCCAAAAACATGATAGCATTTCAGCAAATGTACTAAATCGTTGCAAATAATAATTAAAACGGTAGTACCAAGTGTCGAACTCAATGATTGCATTTTACTATTGAATTATATTTAATTACTAAAATTGAACAAAAAGTTTCCGAATTGATTGAAATAATATTTAAAACTAACAACTGTAATGAAATTGATCCTTTATAATAAGAAAAATGTCAAGGATGAGTTTCACTTTGAATCAAACCTTGATTTCTAATTTGATCCTAGTTACTAAATTCATTTATTGAATTATTACCGAACTCTCTTTATTATTCTTGTCCTAATGTCTTAGTGACAGAACATTTAATTCCACAGTAACCCTTAATTCTTTAGCGGATTTAAGATTATTATTAAGCTTTACGGTACATGAATTCTCTCATTAAACTATTGCTTCTACAAATGATTCAATTGGTTTCACGAAGGCCTACATTTATCCCTAGACTACAATATCATGAATATCTCATCTCAAGCATTTGTAAAGTCTACTTCCATTTCAAAATACGAATCGAAATTTTTTTAAAGTTGATCAAACAATAAAAAATATTAAGCACAAAGATGAGAAAAATAATTCAATAAACTCCTTCATATAACTAGAAAACAAATTAGAAAAATAAGGGTTTCATCTTGTTTCACTCATCTCTAATAAATAGGGTTTAGTTACTCATGACAGAGATAGAAAATATAGGGATTAAAGAAGAATTACAAGAAGGATTCATGAATGATTATTGATAAAACTCCTCCAATGGTGTTAAGAACAATTGTGTCTCAGTTTCTCTGCTAGGCCACAAGTCTCCAAATTTCTCCATAGTCTAAAAGATCACTAGAAAGTCAGAAAAACACATATTTATATATTCAACAGCGGGCCACACACTCGAGGTGCGGAATTTGCACTTCAGACGCAAAAGAGACAAATTATATTGTCAAAAATGCGCCTCAGGCGCACAGGTAACGCCTTAGGCGCATTGCACGCGCTTCAAGCGCGCAACACCTTTTATTTGACGTTTTCTGCATTTTGCTCCTCTTTTGAGTCCGAATTTGGTTCCGGTATTTTTCGTGATAGTTGTAGCTATGGTTATTAGCTTTCATATGCAATTGATTTGACTTCAATTAGACATCGTCAGATCCAGATATGGCTGCAATACTCCACAAAGGTCATGTTGATTTCTCACCAAAATTCAACACTCCACTAAAACAAAGAAACAACACAAAACTACGGAAAAAAATTCTACTTAATCAAAGAAATAAGAACATAAACATTTCATTAAATCGACTAACTAAAATCAACAAAATATATCGAATAACTCCTTAAATTAAATTATGATTAAAGATAAATAAGACTAAAAACAATGAAAAATATGCATATGATGAAGACTCATCACTACTGTCCAATGAGCTTCTTTTGGGGAATGCATGAATGGAAAAACTTTGTTAACAACATAAGCTAGGTCAGATCGAGTGATGGAACATATTGCAGTCCACCAACAATAGATCTATATATTGAAGGAACAACAACATCGAGAAAGTCTGCAGATGATAATTTGAGATTAAAAACCATAGGAGTATGCATGGGATTGGCATTTTCCATATTTGTTTTGAGTAAACGGTCTTGAATGTATTTGGTTTGTGTTAAATTGATGTTGCCAGAGGGTTGATGTTGAACTTGGATGCCCAAAAAGTAGTGTAAACCACCTCAACTATTTGAGGGGAAAGCTTGGATAGAGAGAACTGATGAGAGAGTTGATTGCAAAAAAAAAGCTACCACTGATTATAATATAATCCATATAGACTAGGAGGAAAAAAGTATGTGCTTGTGTAAATTTAGTAAATAGAGAAACATCGCTCTTAATTGATTGAAAATCCAATTTTGTAAGAAAATAATGCAGTTTCTGAAACCATGCTCGTAGGGCTTGTTTGAGGCTATAAAAAGCTTTATTAAGCTTGCAGACTAGTGTGCCATCATCGTGAATGAAACCAAGAGGTTAAGCCTGTTGAGGCTTAATCCAAAATCAATGTTTTGAAGATAAACAAACAAGTTAATTAATTTTCAATCATGATTATGATTGTGTTACTATTTAACTTGTGTTTTTGAGTGTATTATTTGAAAATAGGTAATCAAGTACACCTATACAATAATCAAGATCATTCTGATTTATAAAAGAACATTCTGGTTCATAAGAATATCAATATGGGCAAACCAAGATCATTCTGGTTCATAAGAATATTAGTTTGGGCAAACTAAGATCACTCTGGTTTATGACAGTATCATTCTAATCAATCATGATCATTCTGGATAATTCATTTTAAAAATAAAAATGAAACGAATCATTTTCCAAAATACAGATCTTAAGTAAAACGAATATCAAGGCAACTCAGAACAAGGATTAAGCCCAAAAGTTTAGCTAAAAGAAGAAAAACAACATCAAGAACAATAACCAGATTGATGAGCTATGAGCAAGTATAACTAGGACAACAAAGATGAAAAAGACATTGTTGTTGCACCTTTTGCAGAAAGTCCAGCATGCATGCAAGGCAACAAATTGGCACCAGACAACTGCTAAAAAACCTAAGTTGTGATATTTATTCAAGCACAAAGTTCTGGTTGTGTAACTCCCCAATTTTTTTATCCAAAAATTACTTAAAAATATTTGTTTTCTTTTAGAAACAACTATAATTTTTTTTCCTTAGAAATAGTTCATCATGTAATAATTTGAAGATCCGTCAGAAAATGACTTGGTATATTTTTTTTTTGGAAAAGACGTAATGAAATTTACTAAAATATTATTTATTCATTTATTTGCAAAATCAATATTTTAATTGTTAGATCAATATTCATTTATGCTCGAAAATAAAATAAATTCTCTTTAAGTGAAATTCAAAAAAAACAAGGTTGACTAAAATTAATGACATTCAATTATTTACTACCAAATTAAATCTCACTTCCGCATTTCTATTAAAAGTTAATGATGAAGAGTAAATAACTTTACAATGTACCACAAAAAATTTAGTAATACAAAACATTATTTTTAAGTAAAAGTCTCATTTTCCCACGGGCGTGCACCAATCAAACATCATTCATTCAACTCTTTGAGATCATTAGTACCTAAATGTTGGTGTAAGGGGACAGTTCATACCAAAACAAAAATTAAACCAAATAATAAATTAACAACCATAAAATATGAATGTAAAATCTTTTCGTCATAAAAGGTTTAAAGAAATTAATTCTTTAACAATTCTCAAAGATGTGTCAAAAGTCATAAAATGTATCTAATTAAATTAAGTAGCAACCGTAGACCAAATAATTAGATCAAAATAAAAATAAAAATAAAATGTATGCAAGTTATGCATGCTCTTAAACATATATGATCCAGATATAACTAGCCACATAGGCGTCCACACATAAGTCACTCATACCAATGGAGAAAAACTAAACCAGTCACACAGACGTCCACAAAGATGCATATGGTATGTCATGAAATGATAATGATTCTCAAAAGGTACATGTCACCACCCACTTAGATAATCATACAAATAACAAGACACTTAGGCAACCACAAAGATAACAATATTTAAAACACAAATCACCAGCCACTTAGGCAACCACAAAGATAACAATATTTAAAACACAAATCACCAGCCACTTAGGCAACCACAAATATATTTAAAACATAAATCACCAGCCACATAAGCAACTATAAAGATAATATTTGAACCACAAATCACCAGCCACTTAGGCAACCACAAAGATAACAATATTTAAAACACAAATCATCAGTCACATAGGCAACCACAAATATAACAATATTTAAAACACAAATCACCAGCCACTTAGGCAATTACAAAGACAAAATATTTCAGATTAAATTTTTTAATCACATAAGACATCAAATTTATATTCTCATGGATGTTCATAGTTAGAGCTCAATAACTTCAACACATCAAATATACATGAACAAATGTCTCAAAATCACCACTTTCATTTTAATAATTCATAAGATTCGATTTGACTACATGTTATTAATAATAAATTTAAAACTCATATTACCAAGAATACAATAACAATAGAAATTTTATTCCTTTCACTATAAAGATTTCCGCATTATAAAAAGGAAATATACATTAATGCATTTCAATAATCAATTTTCTCAAATTGTCCAAACTAAAAATATAAAATTCTCATCAATTTCTTCATTACACATATATTGTTCATAAAAGCCAAATTTTTAATTTAAAAGACTCAAAAAGTCAAGACTTAATATCAAATACATCATAACAAACATAATACTAATGATATCATCATAAAAATTATAACTTTATAATTAAGTACTCTAAAACACGTCAGACTTAAACATTTTCACTACAAACATATTTATCAAGGGATAATAATAAAAATATAACTCTATAATTAAGTTCATCAACATAGATGTATTACTCAAAAGAAACAATAAAAATATTATAGTTAATTTCTTTACGACGAAAATAAAACAACATTTTTCTTTTAAAAAATCCAGACATCATATCAATATCCTACGAATTGTTAATTTAATATATAGTCTAACTTTGCATGGGGAAAAACCCTTACCTTGAACGTTTTCCTTCCACGTAACACTATATAGCCCTCGAAAAATCTCATAAAGATGAAGGAACAAAAGCTTAAAACTTTCACAAGAAAGAGATGGAATATTTGGGTCGTTGTTTGAGTGACTTAGACAATATTTGAGATAAAAAAAAATATATAATATTGGGAATTGGGTGTGAGGTTGATGACTCTTTATCACATGCATATTTTTTATTGATTTAAGTTTTATTTATCTTTAACCATTAGTTAATTTAAGGAGTTATTTGATATATTTTATTGATTTTAGTTCTTTAATTTAATGAAATATTTATGTTATTATTTCCTTGATTAAGTAGATATTTTTCGGAGTTTTGAGTTGTTACTTTGTTTTAGTGCAATGCTGAATTTTGGTGAGAAATCAACATGACCTATCTTTTATATTTCTGTCATGAGTAACTAAACCCTATTTGTTAGGGATGAGTGAAACAAGATGAAACCCTTATTTTTATGATTTGATTTCTAGTTATATGAATGAGTTTATTGAATTATTTTTCTCATCTATGTGCTTAATGATTTTTATTCCTTGATCAACATTAAAATGTTCTACGATTTGTATTTTGAAACGGAAGTGGACTTTACGAATGCTTGAGATGAGAAATTCATGAATTTGTAGTCTAGACATAGATGCATGTCATGAAACCAATTAAATTAGTTGCAAAACAATAATTTACAAGAGAATTTTTATACGATAATGCTTAATTCTAATCTTAAATCTACTAAGGAATTAAGGGTTACTTTGGAATTAAAAGTTATGTCACTAAGACATTAGGGCACGAATAATAAAGAGAATTCGATAATAATTCAATAAAGGAATTCAGTAACTATGATCAAATTAGACACCTAGGTTGGATTCAAAGTGAAACTCATCCCTGACATTTTTCTCATTATAAAGGATCAATTTTATTACTGTTGTTAATTTCAAATATTAGTTCAATCAATTCGAAAACGTTTCGTTCAATTTCAGTAAATAAATATAATTCGATAGTAAAACGCAATCCTTGAGTTCGAAACTCGGTACTACCGTTTTAATTATTACTTGCAACGATTCAGTACACTTGCTGAAACGCTATCAAGTTTTTGGCGTCGTTGTTGGGGATTGCCGTATCACTATTGAATTTAATTTATTTACTGAATTGAAATTTTTTGCTCTGCAATAAATTTTTTTATTTTTTATAAAAAAATCTTTTATTTTCTATTTTTATTTGTTGAGCTTGCTAATGTCATGTCTAGTGGTTTGTCTCTTCTTTGTTTGAGATAACTATTCGCTGGAAAACATGGAAGATTATAATGATGATATTCTACTACAATTATATGAAGAGTGTGATACTTGTCTTATATCTGATATATGTCCCATGATTGAGGGGGTAAATCTTGAGTTATACATTTTTAAGATATCACCCTCAGATCCCTCCAATGCAGCCTCTTAGGTGTGACTTTTGCAGAGAAGCACATAAGAATGGACATTGTTCAGATGACCTTGATGAACTAATAGAATATGAAGATTTTTTTGCTCAAAGTTACAGAAAACGAAGAGTGTTATATTAAAAAGATCTATTGAGAATAAATTCTACCTCCTAAAATTCTATCCAAAGAATCAGATGACAAAGACTTTCACATTACGGAGGTTTTGGTTGAATTCATGAAGAATAACATGGTTTCAATTGAAAGATTTGAAAGTCAATGTGAGAGGTTATTTGAGCAAGTGGTTAAGTTTGAGATGATGGAGGAGAAGTTGAAGATTGAAGATAATTTCATTGTTGTGGTAGAAGAAGATAAGCAAGAGGAAAAGACGAACGAGGAAAAAAAAAAGAAGAGATTGATAAAGTTCGAGATTCAATCTATGTATTATTCATCAATGTCTAGTTGAGAAGGACATGGAAGCAACATCTTTTATTTCTCAAGTTCACGGAATTTCTACCAAACAAAAAGAAGAAGAATGATGATGTGTTCTTCCTGCCATATATGCCACATTGATAATAGTTGAGGTGTCAAGCTAATGACTTTAAAGAAGCGCTTCGTGGGTGGCAACCCACAGGGAGAGGTAACTTTTATTTTTTGCAATCTTATTTTTGTTATTTGAATTTGTCTCTTTCTAATTGTGGGTAAACGTGCACTATGATGAAGAATTATTAACAACTTGCATTTGATCTTAAGTTTTATGTTTGAGATTTTGAAATTTAAACTCAATTTATTTGCTCGTATCATTGTTCAATTCGATAAGTTTCATTAATTTATGCAATATTGATTACTCCTTGGTTGTTGAAGTGTCACTCGTATTTTTTTTTTAAAAAAAAAAAGAAAATAAATTTTGTAGTGGCATGTTTGACATTATTTTGATTGTTCATAATCTCTCTTATTATCCTAGCTGTGAGCTTTTGAGCCAAAACACTTAAAGTCTTTGTTGTGTGATTATCCAAACATGTGTTATCCCTTCAGAACTTACACTAATTCTGACTTGCATCACTTGTAATTTATGTATACATTATGGCAATTTTATTGGTCGTTTGAGCCTTTCTAACTACCCTATGAAAATTTTACCCTTTGCTAGCCCCTTTGAGCCTTCCCTTTTTTTTCGGTCACTAGCCACATTACAAACCAAAGACATGACTCTCATTACATCACCTTACTTTGAGTTAGGTAGGAAATTTTTGTCTTGTCTCGGTAAAAATCTAAGTTTGTGGTTGCTCATTGGATAGCAACCTTTTAAGTTTGGGATGGTGATTCTCACGAAAAGAAAAAAGGAAGAAAAAGAAAGAAGAAAGAAGAAAGAAGAAAAAAAAAAGAATTTTTTTTTTCAGTTTGTGTACTTTGGTAAATAATATCTTCATGGTTCTTTTGTCAATGTTTGAGAATCTCCAGAATGAAAAAGTGAAGAAAAATAAAAAATGGTAGAATAATTTAGAAATGTATGCCGAACTCCAAGTAGTAAAGTCTACTATCCCAAAATGTCCTACTCTTACCTAAGCCCCATTACAACCTGAAAGTCCTCCAAAAGTGTATGTGTTTGCTGCATTGTGATTGTTAACTAAAATTTTTTCAAGCCTATGGTAGCGTGATGCATGTTCTCGGATTTGAGTGATAAATTCGTAACCCTTTCTAAACACTTGAGAATTTTTTTGGTGATATTGTGTGAAGAGAATGTTGAACTTGATGAATGAATGCTAAAGTGTACAAGTTGTGTCGTTTTTTTGTAAACAACCAGGGAGCATGATGAATGTTTTGTAGTAGCTGGAACTTTGAAAATTGAGATTGATTTGATTTGAGAAATTGAGTTTAAGTTTGATTTTAACTGCACAAAATCTGAAACAAATTGTTGTTTGGGGACAATCAATAGATTAAGTTTGGGGTTGTGATGACTCTTCATCATATGCATATTTTTCATTGATTTTAGTCTTATTTATCTTTAACCATTAGTTAATTTAAGGAGTTATTTGATATATTTTATTGATTTTAGTTCTTTGATTTAATGAAATATTTATGTTTTTATTTCTTTGATTAAGTAGAGATTTTTCGGAGTTTTGCGTTGTTACTTTGTTTTAGTGCAGTGCTGAATTTTGGTGAGAAATCAACATGACCTATGTAGAGTATTTCAGCCATACCTGGAGTTGTAGATGTCCAATTGGCGTCAAATCAAGTGCAACTGAACGATACGATCCATATCTACAACTTTCATGAAGACACCGAAACCAAATTCAGACTCGAAAGAGGAGTAAAATGCAGTATACGTGAGATAGAAGATGTTGTACGCCTGAAGCGCGCCAGTCACGCCTGAGGCGCACTTCCAGTCGTTCAGCACTGTCCAGGCGCGTCTGGAGCGCGTTTCCTGCGCTTTGGGGGCGCGACGCGCATCAGCATTCATAAAAAACACAATTTTTCATTGTTTTAGGGATCTTTTTGACTCTTGGGAAGTTGGGAGACTTGTGCCCTAGCATAGAAACTCAAAGACGGTCGTTTCTAACATCATTGGAGCAGTTTTATCAAGAATCATTCATGAATCCTTCTCTAATCTCTATCTTTTATATTACTGTCATGAGTAACTAAACCCTATTTGTTAGGGATGAGTGTAACAAGATAAAACCCTAATTTTTATGATTTGATTTCTAGTTATATGAATGAGTTTATTGAATTATTTTCTCATATCTGTGCTTAATGCTTTTTATTGTTTGATCAATATTATAACGTTGTACGATTTGTATTTTGAAACGGAAGTGGAGTTTACGAATGCTTGAGATGAGAAATTCATGAATTTGTAGTCTAGACATAGATGCAAGTCATGAAACCAATTAAATTAGTTGCCAAACAAAAATTTACAAGAGAATTTCTATACGGTAATGCTTAATTCTAAACTTAAATCTACTAAGGAATTAGGGGTTACTTTGGAATTAAAGGTTCTGTCACTAAGACATTAGGGCAAGAATAATAAAGAGAATTCAGTAATAATTCAATAAAGGAATTCAGTAATTAGGATCAAATTAGACACCTAGGTTGAATTTGAAGTGAAACTCATCTCTGACATTTTTCTCATTATAAATGATCAATTTTATTACTGTTGTTAATTTCAAATATTAGTTCAATCAATTCGGAAATTTTTTGATCAATTTCAGTAATTAAATATAATTTGATAGTAAAATGCAATCATTGAATTCGACACTCGGTACTACCGTTTTAATTATTACTTGCAACAATTCGGTACACTTGCTGAAACGCTATTAGAGGTATGGGTGATTAGTTGCAAATTTTATCGTATTCTACAAGGAAGAGGTGTATGAGACTAATATGGAGATATGAAGCTGATTGGAGGAAGACAATAATTATTATTGAGGTTAATTGCACACATCACTAAAGTATTCAATTGGAATAATATCTTTGCCCAACCGTTTTGAATTAATTGGCATTCATGTACTTATTTTTGCTTGTTACACATTTGAGTGGATGCAAAGTAGAAAACACACGGTTCTATAACTAAATGCTATTAAAAATAAAATATAGTTATTAGTAGTGTGATTGATTAAATTTTGAACGAAATTGAATTGATCATTGTTCACTGCAAAAAAAAAAAAAAAAAAAAATACTCCTACGAGTTTTAATTAATTACTAACAAAACCCCAACAATTAATTAATTAATTAATTAATATTAATATACTTCATCAAATAATTAAACATTAAATATAATATTAATTAAATATTAAAGGAACAATTATCTTCATCAAATAATATTAATATACTTCATCAAATTATTGTCACACAAAATTAATTAAATATAATATATAAAAATAAAATCAAGATGAAGACAATAACAAGAGTTTTCAATGCAATCAATTAATCACTAAACCAATCATATTCAAGAAATTAAAACCCTTCAATCAAGCAAAAGCTCAAGTTCACTTACACTAGATTCAAGGATCTTTTCATTGAATTGTTGCTGATAATCAATTTCAAACAAGTGTTGAGTAGATTCTAATCCTACAACCTTCTTTCATAATTCCATTTGAAATTCAAGTCTATTTCTTAAATATAGTTTGAGTGTTTTGTGAAAATCCTTTTTGTGATTAAAAGATATCGTGTAAAAATCCTTTCTAGGTAGAAATGTATCTGTAAAAAAAATTTCAAGGTTGAAATGTGAATGCTATAACTGATCAAGGGTGATGAAGAAAAATTGTGTGAAAGCAAGAATGTTCTTGTGTGAAGCACATTAGTCGAAAAGCTCACAAATTGTAAGAACTGGACGTAGACCACCTTGGGTGAACCTTGATACATCATTGTGTGATTCTCTTATCTATCCTTTATTATTTTTCACCCCTTGTCACTAATCACGTAAAAATAATCTATTTCATTTATTTTTGACTAACCGAGTACGTTCTTGATTTTTTATGAGTAATCAAGATTGATCTTGAGTTAGTTTAAATTAAAAGTAGAAATTCATATTTTTTTTAAAGACAATCACAATTAAAACCCTGTTCCTTGTGATTGATATTGCTATTTCAGAACCATGTAGATAGACTCACTGAGATCACCATTTAAAAATGCATTATTGATGTCTATTTGTTGGATGAGCCAGTTTTGAGAGAGAACAATAATGAGGATGACTCGAATGGTTGTAGGCTTGACAACAGGGCTAAATGTCTCAAAAATCAAGGCATTCTTATTGATGAAAACCTTTGGCAACTAATCTTGCCTTATACTTAGAAATATTGCATTTAGATTATATTTACTTAGAAATATCAAGGCCTATGAAGTTGGCGTGGGCATAAGGGGGAACAAGACTCCATGTATTGTTGTGTGTTAGGGCTGCATACTCTTGATCCATTGTATTTTTCCAATGAGGTGAGTTGAGAGCATATTTAATTGATTTTGGCTCAAGATGTCGATTGTGGGCTGATGAAGTAAGATAAATCGTTGGTTTGAAGATGCCACATTTTCCTCCAGTTGTCATATGATCATTGACAGTGCGAAGTCTGGTTGGGTCAGCAGGCTCAGGAGTTGATTGAGATGAAACCGATAAAGTTGAGGCTGGACTAGAAGTAGAAGAGAAGCTATGAGTAGGTGAAGTTGGCTGAGGCAAAGCAGGAGCAGATGAGGCAGCTCGATAAGTAGATTGGCTTGGAATCTAAGAGGAAACAACAATAGTGACATCGGTGGTACAAATATCATGCAAAATAGAAATTTTGTCATTAGGTGTAAGTAATGAAAATATATTTTGACAAGGAACAGAAGCTAAAGTAGGTACATATTTAGAAGAGGAATAAACATAAACAACATGATTAGGCTTAGGATTATGTAATTGAGGATCAACTTGAAAAGGAAACAAATTTTCATAAAAAGTGACATGTCTTGAAATATAAATTCTACCATTCGGAGTTAAACATATATAACCTTTATGAAAGGAGCTATAGCCCAAAAAGACACATTGTTGAGATTTAAATTGCAACTTATGTTTGTTATATGGTCTTAAATAGGGATAACAAGCACATCCAAAAACTTCAAAGGCATTGTAATCAAGCATTTGATTAAAAAGAACTTGTAATGGAGAGCAATTATTAATGATTAGATTGGTAACCTGTTAATAATGTGGAAAACATTTTTGAAAGCTTCACCCCATTAATGTAGAAGAATTGATGCATTTTCCAATAGTGTAAGGCCAACTTCAATGGTATGATGATGCTTTCTTTCACCAGAACCATTTTGTTCATGTGTTTAAGGGTAAATTACTCGATGAATGATACCATGATTAGAAAGAAATTTGGAAAAGGCTACATACTATTTGTTAACAATGAAAAGAGGAAGAAAGAGAAAGAAGAGAAAACAACCACTCTAGGGTTTCATATCATATAATAAACCAAAACTACAGTTAATAGGGTTACACTGAGTATATATATAAGAAAATAGAATTGTCTAGAATTGTCTAAAATACCCTTACTACTAATATATAATAATATTATCTAACATCTCCCCTCAAACTCACGATGCATTAACATGGAGCATCGAGAGTTTGTCAACTAAAAAAAACGAAAACGTTTAATGGAATGCATCTTTGTGAACAAATCCGCAATCTGTAAAGAAGAAGAGACAAACGGTAGAGTAATGATTCTATGATGAAGATGATGACGAGAGGGGTAACGAGGAGGATCAACAATCGCAGGAGGTGGTTGGACAGCCGGGGGGACAAGAAGGATGTCACCAAAGAAGAAGCAACAATCAAAGAGAAGAACCAAGCCAACAAAAAAATCAAACCGAAAAAGAAGCGATCAAAAAAGGAGCAACAACCATATCAAAATCAACAGATAGGAACAACCAAAGAAGTAGCACCACGAAACCAAATCCAAACAAACCAAACCAAATAGAACCAAACAAAACTAAATCATATCAAACCAAACTAAACAAAGAGAGAAGCAACAAAGCAAATCACTAGAGAGATTAGCAATCAAACAGAAGAAGCAACAGACAGAGCGACAACACAGAAGATCAAATTTTCAGCCTCATCCAAGTATCCAACCCTTCCTAGAAGGTCAATCATACAACCATAATGCTCAATCTGAGGCACAATTCCAAATCTCTCCATTTCTTTGAAGCATCTTCTTCCTTCCTCTACCAAACCACAATGGTAAGCAGATAACACACTAGTCATTGTTATCTCATTCGGTTCAAATCCTTCCCGTAACATTGCTGCGAATACTTCTAACGCTTCCTTCGCACAACCATTGACACCATAACCATTTATCAAAGCATTCCACGACGATGTATCTTTTTCATTCATCTCCTCAAAAAGCAATTTAGCTTTTCCAATTTCCCCACATTTTGCATACATATCAACCAAAGCATACACATGAACATCTTCATCAAGTCGGTTCCTTTGCACAAACCCATGAATCCAAACACCCAAATCCAAAGAACTCAAATCAGCAACAGCAGGAAGAACACTCACAACCGTCACTTTATTCATTTCCACATCCAAACGTCCCCTCATTTTCCAAAACAACTTCAACGCATCGTGTGGTCGTCTATTCTCACAATATCCCCTAATCATCGCATTCCAACTAAGCACATTCTTGACAGGCATACAATCAAACATAAACCTAGCCGCCACAACATCATCATCCTCACAATAACCATGAACCATACTAGTCCAAGAAATAACATTCTTATCCTTCATCTTATCAAACAAATCCCTCGCCAAATCCATACACCCCATTTTCACATACCCATCAATCATAACATTAGAAGCAACAATATCTCTATCAGGCATAACATCAAAAAGCTTCCTGGCCTCACTCATATCCCCACACCTAGCAAACCCAACAATAACAGCAGTCCAAGAAACCAAACTTCTCACAAACATTTCAACCAAAGAAGTCCCAACATACAAATTAACACAAAACCCATTTTTCAAAACAACACAATGAACCTCCAAACCTTCTCTCAAAGCCATACAAATAATGAGACAAACACAATCACTCAGACAAAATAAATTAGGAATAACCTGGTGCTGTGCGAACACGATTTCTCCCCCTACAGACGTCGTTTTATCGATCCGACCGTTGAAGACGAAGACCTGAATGTTGTGAACCTTCTGTCCAAAAATCAGCCAAATCCAACGGTTAACGAATGCGCAATCGATGTTTTTGTGAGACTGATTTAACAAAATCGGGAACAAGGTTACTCTTCTCTTTTCTCTTTTGGTGGTTGCCTTTTCTATCAAAATAGTCTCTCTCTCTTCTCTACGGTAGATCCCAGGATGATAATTCTCAATCATCTCTTCATAACGATCAATCAAACTCCCCCAATAACCATGCAAATAATAATGATTCTCAAAGTAAACTTTACCACCCATTGTTCTTTTTAGCTCGGTTGGTTAGAGCGTCAAACCCTAATGGCTTGTGGAAAGGTTTATAGAACCCTAATAAATTCTTTTTTTTTACTGATCTACTAAAAAT
Organism: Cicer arietinum; assembly: GCF_000331145.2. Lineage (NCBI taxonomy): Eukaryota > Viridiplantae > Streptophyta > Magnoliopsida > Fabales > Fabaceae > Cicer > Cicer arietinum. Next base: position 50,563,708 of record NC_021163.2, on the reverse strand, counting down.
AAACGAAAAGCTACAAAGAAAGGGTAAAGCAGAATTAGGACACGGAAAATCTCACTGAATATTGGAATGTTAGAAAAGAGAAACTATAATTATATTCCCTAATTGTTGGGAACTCGACAGCGGAATAGAGGCGGGATCGTTCAATGAGGATCGAAATAGGCTCTAGATACCATGTTAACAATGAAAAGAGGAAGAAAGAGAAAGGAGAGAAAACAACCACTCTAGGGTTTCATATCATATAATAAACCAAAACTACAGTTAATAGGGTTACACTGAGTATATATATAAGAAAATAGAATTGTCTAGAATTGTCTAAAATACCCTTACTACTAATATATAATAATATTATCTAACACTATTTACCACCATCAGTTTGAAGAGACTTAATCTTAAGTCCAAGTTGATTTTCAATCATTGTTTTAAAATGAACAAAACATGTAAAGGCTTGAGATTTAGCTTGTAACAAGTAAACCCAAGTAAACTTCGAATAAGCATCAATAAAATGTAAATATTTGCTACCATTAGTGGACGTAATTAGTGTAGGCCCCAAATGTTAGAGTAAATAAGTTGAAGAGAAGTATCATATGTAGTTAAGGAATCATGGAAAGGAAGTTTATGTGATTTGCCCAAGCAACGTGCCTTACAAACAATGGACATTTTATTGATTGAATAAGAAATATTACAATTATTCAATGCAGTAGATACAACTTTACTAGATGCATGGTCAATTATGGCATGCCAAAAATCATTATCAAACTTAGTATTACAAGGCCTAAGATCTTTATTATTTAAATGTGTATAATTACAAGAAGTAGAATTGATGTTGGAGCAAGAGGAAACAACATACTTACAAGGATTTTACAACTTAATGAAATCAAAATCATATAAACCATTTCTAAGCTTACCAGCAAGAAGAATTTCATTATTGACCTGAGATTTGACACAATAGTAATCAACATGAAACTCAAAATATGCAGTGTTATATAATTAGCAAATTACTTAGTAAATTTTTAGAAATACTTGGCACATGTAATAAACTATGAAGAAGTAAATATTATTTTAAATTGGATGTAAAAATGGACGAGTTATCAATATGTTTAATAGAAGTAGAGTTACCATTAGCCAATTTGATCATTTGATCACCATTGTAAGCATTCTTAGTGATAAGATTCGAAGCATCAGGTGTGATGTGATATGTGGGTCCTTAATCTGGATAACATGCAGGGTCAAAAACTGTTTCAGGAACAACTATCAAGGCTGCCATGGATGAAGAGTCACCTAAAGCTCCTTCATTTTGTGTTGAAGACTTTGTAGGATTAGAATTTGAAGATTCTTGAAATTGCTCATCAAATCTGTTTCAACAATTCTGAGTTGTATGACCAAACTTTTCACAAACTTGGCACTGAATTCTTCCACCAAATCTGCCAAAACCACCTCCTCTTGTAAATGGAAGACCTCTACCTATTGAACCTCTAAAATTTGATCTTCCTCTATGGTGATTGTTTCCACTAAAATTTCCTGATCCAAGACCACCTTTAAAAGAAAATTTCTGCCTAAAATTGGTATGCAAATCTTGAGCGCCTAATGAATCAATTTTCTTTGGCTTTTCTAAGCACTCTTCCATTGCCATAAGTAAGGGTTCAATATCAACAATGGTATATGAATTTGTTCTAGAAATAATTGAAGCAACTACTTAGTCATACTCCTCGGGGAGACCATCCAAAATCACTTGAACATGTTCTTAATCATCTATAGGTGATCCTATGGCTGCAAGAATATCAACGATCTTCTAAATTGATTGAAGATAGTCATTAATATTTTCACTTTTCTTGACGTTGCGCAATTCTTCAATTGACTAATTATTGCTATTGTTTGGGATGCAAAATAAACTTGAAGATTCCTCCAAATTTGGAATGCATGCTCACATTGCACCATTCTTGTATGAAATGTTGGGGACATGGATGCAAGAAGCCAAGTGAGGACGATTTGATCTTGCTACTTCCATGTTTCAAAATCGGGATTAATTTTGTTCTGATCTTTATCTGCATCGTTGAGAAACTTGATTGGTTTTCCTCCTTTAGTTGTTTCATCAATGTACTTGTGTAGTTTTACTCCTTTAAAAGCACCAACAGCTTGTTGTTTCCATGTTAGAAAATTTTCCATATCCAATTTGATGGATACCGGGCGAGAAAGAGGTGGGGATTGTAGTTGTGTAGCCATGGATGAAAGAAAAGAAAAAGAAACAATCTTTGAACAATCTTAGATCAGTTCAGGCTGATACCTTATTGAGAAAATAAAGCTTACTCAATTACCTCATTAATGAAATTACTTACATTTACAAAGGGATCACAAATATATATACAAACACTACAATAAGGTGCAATACGTTATAGAACTAATTGCTAGCATAATTGACTTGTAACTAACATAATTGACATAAGCTTAGTATCCTCTAAGTTAACTAACTATGATTTAGGCTTAATATCATTTACAAGTAGTATTATTTTTTTTATAAACAAAAAATTTATCTCTCAAACCGCTAAACCACCTTATAATTTTTGCCTTTATTTATAATCAATAGAGTATATCAATTTTATAAAATTAATCTAAAAGGAAGATTTGAGGACTACACCTTTGATAAGGTCCTATTTACGTTGATTTCTACCTAATGCGACTATTGGAATTTGCCTTTGAGATTGTTTTCATTTGCATGTCCTAAGATGTTTTGTCTATATCTTTTCCATTGGAATGTTTAAAGATGGAAGTATTTGGAGTTGTGTCAATTGAAGGGTAAGCTCAATGGGAATGTCGGTAAAAAAACAATTGTGTGGAAATTCTTTTAAAAATAAATCGCATTGTTAGTTAATTACTGATGCAACTCATAAACAAGCAATATACAATTTCTAAACGATTACTAATTTAGTGGGAGCAAATATATGAAGGAAAAATATATGTAGTGGGGCAGTTGCCCCCAATTTATTACACATGTAGCTGTCTCTGTTATTGTCTGCCATTACTAACCATCATTCATGATAAAAGTATGATTTTTTTAAAATGTTAAAATATATATGATACTAATTAATCACTATTTAGATTTAAATATATGATTGAAAATAATGGTTAATGATGTTTAAAGTTATATTAAATGAATAATTAATAAATTATAATATATTTTATATTCATTAACGAGTTACTAAATATAATTAACTATATATTTAAATTGTTTTGTTGTCAAACTTGCCAAAGTATTTTTTCTTATTTATCAAAGTGTTAGCAAAAACATTGACTTTGTTCGTTCATAAGAATTGAAAGAAAAAAAAAAGCCTCAGGAATAAAACATCTTAAATCATGTGCTATCTATAAAACTCTTAACTAGGCAAAGACTTTTTTGTCCCTACAATTCATTAAGCCTTTGTGAACACTAACACAACTCTATTAAGCTTGTAGTTCAACACTTTGTATTCAACTTTTTCGTTTTATCAAATGAGGTATATTCATTACATTAAATATCTCACACACCTTTATCTAATTTTACATTAAGAGGAGATAGTTTACTACTATAATTTATATACATCATTTAGATGTATCTCAATTGACGCTGAACCTAAATTTAATTAATATATCAATTTTATAAAATTAATTTACATCAGATATTTAAGGATTGCACATTTAATAGGAGAGGTCCATTTCTCAGGAGATGTGCATTACTATACTACTATAATATTTCGATAAATAATTGATATGGAGACATACATTTTTAGCGGATGTAATTTTAATCAGACATTTATATTTTAAAACTATAATATTAATAGAGATGTTCATTTCTTTTATGATATTGTTTTCATTGCATGTCTTAAGATGTTATGTCTCTATCTTTTCTATTGGAATCTTTAAATTTGGAAGTATTTTGAGTTGTCCCAATTGAAGGGTAAGTGCCATAGAAATGTCGGTATAATAGAAAAGTGTGGAGAAAACTCTAAAAATAAATTGCAGCGCTGTTAATTACTGATGGAAACTCATCGATAATAACAACATGCTTGTCAGCTTGTTGTGTCCTTACGTTATATTAAAAAGAAAAAAACACTTGTGTCATTATTTTAAAAAATTTGATGTTTTAAAAAAAAAAAATATTCTTAGATACTATTCCGTTCTAAAATATAAATAAAAAAATTAATGCATTTAATATAAATTTTAAATAAAATAGATAATATTCTTTGACTTTGTAATTTTGTGGCTTTTTTTTTCTACCATAGAAAGAACATTAAATTAGCATTCATTAGTTATTAAATACTAAAGTACTATTTTTTTTTTTAATTTTCAACTTTACTAAATGAGAAATTGGTTTCTCTTCCTCTAACTTCTCAAGTTTTTTTTTTTTTTTTTAAAGAATGAAGATAAATCGGTCTCCTACATATTGATTTCTTAACGTAACTTTTTTTTTTTAATTATAAAATTGTTTTATTATTTGTAAAATCTTTTTTATCACTAATGCTATTTAGTAAGCACATGCATAGAGAATTTGATCAATTAATAATAATATACTCACTGAAAAAGTAAATAATTATAATTTATCAATGTAAAATAATGCGACACATAAATTATAAAAGCCTATGTTATGGAGTACTAGTAAAAGTAGTAATTTGATTTTTTTATAAGAAAAAAAAAAATATTATTATTCAGAAAACGATGAGAGAGATGACGATGGAGGCTTTTAGGTTTTTTTTTTCCCTACCCTATAAAAAGTACTAAATTACCGTTCACTAGTAGTTAAATACCAAATTGTACCTCTCAATATAATTTTTTTAATTATAAAATTTATTTTACTATTTATAAGATCTTTTTTATTAGTTGTGTTATTTATTAAGCACATACATAGGGGATTTGATCAATTAATAATGACATATTCACTGAGAAAGTAGGTAGTTATAATTTATAAAATGTGAAATAATACAATACATTATTTTTTTGTTAACATCTTTCATAATAATAAATGTACATTTTATTAATCAATAATTATTATTTTAATTAAATAATTAATTAATTTTCATTAATTATTTAATTAAGTAATTATTATTTTAATTAAATAAATAAATACAATGTTAATTTTTTTATAATAATTATCTAATTAAATTTTACTTTTTATAATTATTAAAAAATTTAAATAAAATTGAGTCCATAAAAATAAAAATAAAAATTTAATTAAATATTATAATTAAACATACAAATACAAAATGAGTGAACAAAAATATACCCAAATTTTATTACAATTTCTTTTTACATTAATCTCTTATATGGTGTCCAGTCCCACATCGTGGTAGTCGACGAATACGACGTAGACGATGTGGAGGTGAGTTTTCTTCGTCAACTGGGACATGTGTCTCCTGTACATTTTTATTTAGTAGGTCGACATGCATCGAAGAAGTAAGATCTACTTGATTGGATAATGATGGAACACCAAATGAGTACATGTTATTAATATAATGAGCAGCCGACTCAAGCGTACCTAGGTCTGTACCAAATAAGTTATTCACAAAATCTTGGTCACTTGAATGTAGAGATTGTCGGTGATCATATTGTTGAGTTAACGTGAATTGAAATGATTGTCTTGGTGGTTCAAATTGTTGTTGTGTTGGGGTGAAAAAAAATGAATGGCGATGTGGTTTTGGCACTTCATTTTCAATTGTAATAGGGGGAGTCGGTGGGCGAGGTCTATTACGCCTTTGTCGTTGTGATGGTTGAGTTAGCTCTTCTGCAACACCACATTGTGGATCCCGTAGTAGGTGCGGAGTTGATAGGTACATATTGGAGTTGTGTCTAAACCACACTATATACTTCTCTGTTGGTATTGGGTGTCCATGTATCGGTTGGCCGGTAAGACAACGACTTCGATGTTTGTTCTAAAACTGAATCCATGCAACATGTTTGTCTTTTCAATTTTCCAGATGATTCCCTCTCATAGTGAAGTGTATCAATATTTTCATATTCATCTGGTATTTCCTGGGAAAGTTCAAACTACAGTTTGACTTTATTTGTTTGATGTCATTCTACAGTTCAAAAACAAATCAAAGCGGTTTTGGTAGTCCATATTATTGAATCCTGATATGCTTGTTGTGGTATGAAGTTTTCAAGATCCCTATAAGGCATCCATATGAACTAGATAAAACAAAAGACATATTAGTAAGGCGACACAATTATAAGTAGTATAAATTTTGTTGAACAATGAAATTTTAGACCTGATAATATTGCATGTGATCAATGTTTGATCTATAACTGGCAAGATCCCCGTATGGAGTTCCATAATGGATTAGTCCCCAGCCAATCGATCTAGTTAAAGAATATAAAACTATTATTTAGCAAGTTTGACAAGTATATTATACGTAATTTATTGGGCTAATATGAAAAATGTTTTACCGTTTTGCTAGTAGAAATGATATCTCTCTAGTGCAATGAGAGGCAATGAATGACATGCGATACCATACCCAAGATTGAAGGAGCAATGTACATCCACTTATACATGCATAAGACGATGCGGTTGCACAACACATTTGTCTGTATCAGTTTGCCAAATAGGCTAAACCCCAACTATATAGTCGAACACGTTGAAGATGTTTCAACATGGGGGAGATACATCAAATGAACTCTATTGCAAGATTTGTACGGGATCACCAAACTCCCAATCAAGCGCAATAGGTACGCTCTATAGTGATATTGTACTTGCTCAGTTGTTGCATCATTCGGAACATGAGCAAATGTGTCTTTCAACCATTTCAGTTTGACGAATTTTCCCACCCTCTGATTTTTTGGAGGAATGACATCTAAAAGTTGTTGGTGTTGGTTGGTACGACCTCGAAATAATCGGAATGTATCAGTTCTTTAAGAAATTAAATCAATTTCATACACACAGCGGAATTTAAATTGCGACATACAAGATTAGCAAGTTCAAGTAGATTGATAAGCGATTAACCAAGATGCATGCAAGTCAAATTATCAGATTAAACAATATTACTTATCACAGAATATGGTTAACATGCATCTAATATTAATCACATATACAGATATTGCAAGATAGAAAATTAAAGGAGTTAAGGGTTAGAGAAGATTGCACCAAGAATTTATACTGGTTCAGTTGTCAACTTGACAACCTACATCCAGTCCTGAAAATCCAATCGAATTTCAGATTTTCTTCTCCAATAGAAAGAATCAATTACAGATTGTCCAGTTTCATCCCCGAAACCTATCTATCTTAATGATCTCTTTCCTATTGATCACCCTCTGATCCTTGTAGATACTCAGCAATCTAATACAGAATCAAAGTACGACTCTTTCTTGTTGAGCACTCTCACCCAAGAAAGTAGCCACCAGTTTCTAGCTGACTTTTCTCGCTTTCGTTTCTTTTCAAAGTATTATTACAAACTGAATAAAGGAAGAACAAAAAGAAGTCTTCAATCTTGGTCAATGTCACTTCTCACGATTCTGGATATTCAAAGATTGTTCATGAGAACCTTGTCTTTCAAGATCACTTTTCCAGCTCTCTTATTGATTGTTGATAATCTCTTTGGCTGTGATCTGAAAAAGCAATCTCAGTGTGTTAACCAAGTGTTATTGAGAGTTCTTTTGTATATCAAGAATATTCAAAGTGTTTAATCGATTGTTATTGAAAGAATGATTGAAGACAGTTTATATCGTTTCTGAAAAACATATTAATCAATCGATTTACCAATCGATTTCTTAAAGTAATAAAACCGGTCTAATCGATTTTCCAATCGATTATCGTGTGTCTTGTTTTTCTTGAATCTTGAAACTATATAAGCCAATCGATTTACCAGTCGATTCTTTAAACAACATTTTTCAGTGATTATGTTAAGACTGATATGCATCGATTTCGTAATCGATTGCAGATGTTATGTTCAAAATAAAACACATATCAATCGATTTCGTAATCGATTTATTAAGTCTTCATAATCGATTAACAAATACTCAGAATCGATTTGGCCACAAGCTCAGAGTTCACTTAGATTTCAAAAAGTTCTTTCAATCGATTTGCCAATCGATTGTGTTTAAGTCAGTGACTCAGCTATTTTGATGTTAATCGACGTGCCAATCGATTTGTATGTATTTGTCTGAAAACGTTCTTACCTGGGGTTTAGTTCAATCGATTTCCCAATCGATTGCAACCAAACTTAACTTGATTGAAATTTCACACAATAGATTGTGCAATCGATTGTGTTTGTCACAGGGAAAGTTATTTTGCAAATGATATTTAAGCAATCGATTTGCCAATCGATTACCCTTAAAACTGGGGTGTCACTGTGACTTGTACAATCGATTTCCCAATCGATTTATTTCAATCAGGTTTACTTTGTGAAGTGTACAATCGATTTGTCAATCGATTAGCCTGTAAAACAGGGTGCTACTGACTTGTGCAGTTTTCATTTCTAATTTAGTCAGTCGATTGCCCAATCGATCATACCAACACAAACAGTTGTGTTTCCTTACACCCTTGTTATGAAATCGATTTCCCAATCGATTTACTTCAGTCAAAAATCAACTTTTGTTGATTTCTTGTGTTCCAAGCAATATGTTCCAAGTGTGTAGGATTGGATTGTTGTTCCTGAAATCTTGCTCAATTCAAATATTAGATTTATCATGTGGTGTATGAACATTGTATGTTTGTTAATTATGTCAAAATTAGGATTCAAAGGACTAAAGTCCAACAGTTGGCATTCTTCATCCCAATCTAAAGTGCCACCTCTAATTACTAGTCTTCCGTTGACAAGTAGACCCAGTTGTAATGCAACATCTTCAAGAGTTATTGTAAACTATCCTATTGGAAGATGAAACATGTGTACTTCTATTCTCCAATGTTCTACCATTGCAGTCACCAATGATGGGTCCATGTTACAAGATCTCAATGTTACAACGGTCAAAAACCCAACTTCCTCCAAGTTGGGAACTATCATTTCATTTGGTTCCTCCATTTTGAAGTGGTGGTGACATTCAATCAAGTTCTACATTTTAAATAAAATTAGTATTAGAGTTATGAAATGACGATTAAAATCATGTATACATAAGATGATTACAACCATTTACCATCTCAGCGATATTTAGGATGGCCAAGGAGTTCCTAGCAAAGTTGTCTTATGTCACCTCTTTTGGAGTTTCCAACCATGTATCAAAGGGTTTGATCATTGTAAGCTAGTTTTTTCAGTTGATGGAACATGGTTGTATGAGAAGTATCGTGCGATCTTACTGATGACAATCACTCAGAATGGTGATGGTCATACCATTCATATAACATACTCCATTATTGAGGGTGAAACATCAAATGCATGGTTTTTCTTTCTCAGTCTTCTACGAATGTTTGTCACACCTCAGCCCAACCTCTGCTTGATTTCGAATAGACATGAGTCGATTAAAAGGGTTGTTAGGCGTGTAAACAAAAATTAGTATCATATCTTTGGCATTCGACATATATCACAAAACTTTGCGAGGACCTTCAAAAATGGCTAAATGAAAACTATTGTAACCAATATGGGTTAGTATTATATATATCACATATATTTTAGTTTTTAAATTGTCTATAACAACATCAACTTTTGTTCCTTCAGGATACACCATGACTCAACCAGGCATCACATACTACAGAAGACAAATCAGTGATTGGAGTCAAGATACAGTGAAATGGCTCGGTGATATTCCACCCAATCTTCTAATCGGTTCTTTGGTGCAAGCAACATACTACAGAGTGACTGCAAAATTTGAAGAAAGAGGGACACAAGCCCAAACAATGATGGCATCAAGTTTGATTTACTCAAATACAATCATTCAAAACCTTAACAAGGAACGAGCAATATTGAATTCTCATGAAGTTGTTATTCACAATCGAGTCCATAGTATCTTTATAGTCAAGGAGTTGGTTCCTCCACCAAGCAGTCGTCCTGTAGGGACATTCAAGGTAGACCTCGACAAATGATGGTGTGATTGTGGTGAATTTCAAGCACTACATTATCCATGTTCAGATGTCATCGCCGCTTGTTCGTTTATTCACCGTGATTACTTGATGTATGTGTCTTCCAAGTATATATTGCAATGTATCTTTGAGGTTTACAAGAAAGAGTTCCCAGCAATTCCTCTTCAATCATACTGGCCATAATACAATAGAGTAGAATTGTGCCACAATCCAGCCATGAGAAGAGATCCAAAATATCGTCCAAAGGCTACCCGCATTCATACTAAAATGGATCAATGGGAGAAAAATATACACCTAAAAAGATGTGGTTTGTGTTGGAACGAGGGACATAACAAGAATAAATACTCTTATCGTACTGATGCTTCCGATGGAAATTAGTTTATCATAATAAAATTAGTTAATTTTGTATTTGTATGTTTAATTATAATATTTAATTAAACTTTGTTATTTTTATGGACTCCATTTTATTTAAATTTTTTAATAATTATAAAAAGTAAAATTTAATTAAATAATTATTATAAAAAAGTTAACATTGTATTTATTTATCTATTTAAAATAATAATTTCTTAATTAAATAATTAATGCAACTTAAATTAATTATTTAATTAAAATAATAATTATTAATTAATAAAATATATATTTATTATTATGAAAGATGTTAACAAAAAATAATGTGTTGCATTATTTCACATTTATAAATTATAACTACCCACTTTTTCATTGGGTATGTCATTATTAATTGACCAAATCTCCTATGTATGTGCCTATTAAATAACACTACTAATAAAAAAGATTTTATAAATAATAAAACAAATTTTATAATTAAAAAAAAAATTACATTGAGAAATCAATATGTGGGAGACCGATTTCTCTTCATTCTTTTTTTAAAAAAAAAAAAAAAAAACTTGACAAAAATGAAATGACATTGAATGGTTGGATACGAATATTATATATCCAACGAAATTCCAAAGTATAAGAGGGTTATTTTTTTTAACATATATAATAGTTAAAATTGGAAATTAAAATTACACTTTTTTATTATTATTTTTTAACTGTAAAGTTTAGGTTTTTTTTTTCATTGTAAATATATTTATTTTTAGTTATATAAAGTAACAACCACCGTAAGATATTGACGTGTCAATTTAATGTCACGTGACACTAAAATCTCACGTGACATGCTATATTTATCTGTCACGTGACTTACTATTTGCAACATCTTTAAATTTGGATAAAAAGACGACGTTAGTAATTGCAGATCTAGAACTTTCCTTCATTTGATATAAAATATGAAAAAATATTTTTAAATTTTAGTGTGTTTAGCATAAGATGAAAAAAAAAAACTATGATAGTCAAAATACAAAAAAAGAAAAAATAGTGGTATTGTGCACTTATTAATAACATTGTGTGGTTAACAAGTGCACTTATTAAAAGAAAAAAATTTGTAAAGAGGCTACTTTTTTATACCCATTCTAAAATTGTATTTTCTTTTTTAAATGGTTAGCAATTGTCTTTAACATTGTGTAGTATTTAGTAAAAAAACATTGAGTTGTTTACATTAATAATTATAAATAAATATGTATTTTTGTATATATTTAATTTTATAAAAGAATTGTTTCTGCCATTTTATTACATATACATTTTTCTTTTTTTTTTTTACTTTTTTTTCACTTTCAATCAAACCAAACAATCAAAATAGTCACCTCATTTTTTTATTCACTTTCTATTTACTTTCATTCATTTAACATTCTTTCTTTTTTATTTTCTTTCCTTTAACAATAGAAAACCTAAAACAATGAAAACCTCAAATGTTTAAGAACAAATCTAAAAATAGTAGCTTAAGGCCATTATTAAAGAACGTAAAAGATTATTTTTATATGGAATTTTTTAAGACACAAATTAATATGATTGTTTTTAGTTTAGCCAAGACCATATACACAAATAGAATATTTACACTCAATTTCATGATGTTTCATCATAAATTGAACACTTAATCATTAATAAAATACATTAACATTAAATTTTTACCGTAAAAAAATGTGTTGTTTAGAAAACAATTTAAAAAGTACATTGGATTTAATTTTATTTACTTTTACTAAAAAAGTATTCTTTTTACTAAGTTTTATTTTTTTAATATTGTAGTCAAATAAAATTTCACTATATTTTAAGCAAAAATATCTTGGCCGTTCATCTTCTTAGATTTATCACGTGAGTCTCGTTGAAGCAAACAGTTGATTGAGAAGCGTTAATAGTGGAAAATGTTGGGAGTCCTTTGCCTCCTAATTTCCATTCCTAACTTCAAACCAAAGAAAATGTTTCTTATCTTTTCACTTTCCAAAAAGTACAGTACAAATTCAATGGAAAACCCTTCATATCACTCTTTATTCACAATCTTGCTATTGACCATTTTGCCCTAACCATATCAGTAAAAACTCCCTTCATTGAATTACATCTTCATATTCAGTGTGAAACAAAGAAGTTTATTGGATTAATATTTTAAAAGACTATTTTGATATATAACTTGGGAAGGATGAGTTTTGTTTGTAGAATCTTATAAATTTTAAAAGATTCTTTATAAGATTTTAAAAAATTCTTTACAATGAAGATTTTTTAATTAAAATTTTAATGGATTTATAATAAGAATTTTTAAGATTTTAAAATATTTTATGGATTTATAATATCGAATGATAAAATATAATAAATAAATTATAAGGTTGGAATAAATAAAAAGAACACTGATACAATTTTTAAAATCTTTCAATAATAAAATAGTTCTAGTTTAATTTTCTCCTAAGTAACATTTATCCATATATTTGTAACTATAGTAGTCCTTCATAAATTAAGGGTTTTGTTAAGATTTCAAATGAACATAGGTTCATAATTGAGGTTTTCGTTAAGATTTCAAATGAATTTTAAGCAATTATTGAAGAAAAATGATTAGTATACACTCTAACACAATATTCTCAATAATTTTTTTTTTATTTGTTAAAATCTAAACTATTCTTACAAAATTCAATTTCATATATTTAAAATCAAGACAATCATCATTATTTTATCAACATAATGTTCTATGATGCATGGATAAATTAATAATTTATTTTTATTTTGATGATCATTACTCTTATATATGCAACATTTTTATTGTTATAATATCTATTACATTTTTTTTAAGGATGTAGAAATTAGATTAATAATATATTTTTAATTTTAATAATTATTATCATGATATGTAATATCTTGAAGATTAATCATACTAAACATCACTATCGTCATCTTAGTTAAATTTTTGAATGATGCATTGAGAAAGTTATTAACTCATTTTTATTTTGAGAGACATTATCATGATATGAACTACTTTATAGCTTATATCACACACACCTTAAATATGGATAAAAAAATTGATGTAATTTAAAAAATTCATGCTCAATGAATTTTTTTACTTATTATATATACAATGCATATACATGTAGCGTGAGTAAAGTAATATAACGTTAATAGTCATATTAATACTTATAGGATAATGTAACAAATAATTTACGGTCTATAAAAAAAAGTTATTTGTTTAATAAAAATTAAAAAAACTTATTTTGATTCTTTGATATTATCTTTGTAATGATTGTTTAAAATATCTTTTGGACATACGTTAAGAGTAAAAAAGGAACATGAGAGAGAAAAATATGGAGAAGTTGCCAGAGTTTGAGGACCAACGAATCTGAGTAGGTTTGTGAGATGAGTTGAATTGAATTTTAAAATTAGAGCCATTTGAGTTTGATTTATATCGATTATTAGTTAAGAGTTGAATTGAGTTGAGAGAGAGAGGGAAATGAAAATCAATGAAAATCTTATGTTGTAAGAAAATATTTTTTCCTACTAAAAAGCTTAACAAAATCTCATTAAATCCATTTTTTTAAAAAAATCTATTAAAATTTGCAAGATGTTGTAATATCACAAAACTTTTTGTAAATCGTAAAAAGTCTCGATTAAATGCCACTAGATTTCTACATCTTATTTTAAAAAAACAAAAACGATTCTAATTGAATACTTCAAAACTCAATTTTATTATATTAAAATCTTGATTGAATATCTCAAGACTTTTCCATCACAAAAAATATTTTAAGATCCTAATTCAAATACACCTCCAAAATATAAAAGAAAATTACTTGGCTTAATTGCAGTTTTGGTCCCCTTATTTTAGCTGAATCGCGAAAGTAGTCCCCTCATTTTGTTTCTCCCCAGTTTTGGTCCTCCAAACAGAATTTTGATCTAAAACTTGATGAAATTTTATTTTTTAAAGTCTTAAAAAATTCATGCTCAATGAATTTTTTTACTTATTATATATACAATGCATATACATGTAGCGTGAGTAAAGTAATATAACGTTAATAGTCATATTAATACTTATAGGATAATGTAACAAATAATTTACGGTCTATAAAAAAAAGTTATTTGTTTAATAAAAATTAAAAAAACTTATTTTGATTCTTTGATATTATCTTTGTAATGATTGTTTAAAATATCTTTTGGACATACGTTAAGAGTAAAAAAGGAACATGAGAGAGAAAAATATGGAGAAGTTGCCAGAGTTTGAGGACCAACGAATCTGAGTAGGTTTGTGAGATGAGTTGAATTGAATTTTAAAATTAGAGCCATTTGAGTTTGATTTATATCGATTATTAGTTAAGAGTTGAATTGAGTTGAGAGAGAGAGGGAAATGAAAATCAATGAAAATCTTATGTTGTAAGAAAATATTTTTTCCTACTAAAAAGCTTAACAAAATCTCATTAAATCCATTTTTTTAAAAAAATCTATTAAAATTTGCAAGATGTTGTAATATCACAAAACTTTTTGTAAATCGTAAAAAGTCTCGATTAAATGCCACTAGATTTCTACATCTTATTTTAAAAAAACAAAAACGATTCTAATTGAATACTTCAAAACTCAATTTTATTATATTAAAATCTTGATTGGATACCTCAAGACTTTTCCATCACAAAAAATATTTTAAGATCCTAATTCAAATACACCTCCAAAATATAAAAGAAAATTACTTGGCTTAATTGCAGTTTTGGTCCCCTTATTTTAGCTGAATCGCGAAAGTAGTCCCCTCATTTTGTTTCTCCCCAGTTTTGGTCCTCCAAACAGAATTTTGATCTAAAACTTGATGAAATTTTATTTTTTAAAGTCGTACTACACCATTTATAATCATAGATTTCAGGTACAATTGTTGCAAATGAGATCTTGAGGCATTGTGTGACTTATATAAATGGAATAAAAAAATGAAATTTCATCAAGTTTTTGATCAAAATTCTGTTTGAGGGACCACAACTGGGGAGAAACAAAATAGGGGGACTGCTTTCGCGAATCAGCTAAAATAGGAGGATCAAAACTGCAATTAAGCCAAATTACTTATATTTAGTTGAAATTTGTATCTCTTTATTTTAAAGTCAAACTTTTTTTTCTCATCCATTATCACGATGTTGCCATTTTGGTAACAACACGTAATTTTTTTACCAAAAAATTGTGATTTGTAGCTAAAAATGTAATTTGTGGCCTTAAAAAAGGTATTTTCTCTTCAAATTTATAATTGGGTCATTGAATAACTTTTTTTTAGTAAAAAAATCACCATTTTAGAGTAAAAAAAATCTAAGTTTGGATCAAAATTGCAATGAGTATAATAATTAAAGGACCAAAATGTTAGATATTAAAATAATTTTTTTTCTTCTTAAATATAATAAAATAGATAAACTAAAAATACAATATATATTATACTAATGTATATAAAATTATTTATACGGGACTTACTAACTAATGTTCTAAAGAAATATGTTAATGAATTTAACTTTATAATTTTGTGTTTAAAAAAGTAACATTTAAACATTTGAAAAATTGAATTTCCAAATTTAAACACAATTTCTATTCTTAATTCCTAACATTTTCTTCTAAAGTTTGTGACGTGCATGTAAATCATTTTACATTGATTGATTGACCGCGCATAATTAAACTCCTAATATAATGAAATCATATCATTATGTCCTTTTACCATATTAATGTTTAAAATAATTTTACACAGTAAACTAACTTCACATAAAAGTAAAATATTGTTGGATGGATGCGTAATTTTACAAATAAGAAATTGGAAAAATAAAAAAACCAAATCGCCATATAAATAATTACAAACCAGAAAACGGTTCTTCACCACACACACCCTTCTCACTCCTCTGTCCCTCACTCTCTCTCTCACTCTCACAGACACACACTTCAAACTCCATGAAATGTCGACACACCTGATCAAAACTTTCCTCGCAGGTGCACCGTATAAATCCGTACACCTCCTCGATCACAAACAACAACAACAACAATCATGGAACTCAAGAACAAGAAGATGGACAAAACGAAACGTTCGAGCAAGCTCATCCTACCTGGACATGTGGAAAAAAGCCATCGAAAGAGAAAGAAACACCTCACTCTTCAACAAAATCGCTTATTCGAATGAAAACGATGTCGTTGAAGAGAATTTGGAGAAGAAAACGGAAGAGTTTCAGAAGCTTCTAGAAGTTTCAAGTGAGGAACGTGATAGGATTCAGAGGTTACAGGTTATTGATCGTGCTTCTGCTGCTATTGCTGCTGCTAGAGCCATTCTTCATGATGCTAATAGTAATACCGTTCGTTCTGAGGGTGACACGCCACAACAACAACGTGGTAACTTTTGTCTTTATTTCTTTGTTTACTTCGAATTTGAACATTTGTTCTGTTTTTCTAGGGTTTTTTTTTTTTTACTTTGTTGCTTGATTGAACATTGCATGGATTGTGATTAATGGTTTGATGCTATGGCCGAGTTTCTTTGTGAATTTTATTTCATATAAAAAATCCAATGTGTTATTTCTTTTTTTAATTTATAAAAAAAATGCTATTTTGGTTTTTTCATTTTATAAAAACTAGGCGATCAAAGATGTATTTTAAATTTTTATAATTAAGAGTAAAAATGGAATATAAAAGCACTAATTATTTTCAGTAAAAAAGAGCACAGATTAGTTTCAGTAAAAAAAAGCACAATTCATTTTCACTTTAAAAGTGAAAATAGAATATGAAAATGCAAAATAATTTTTTGATTAAGGGGCATACATTGTCATTATAAATTGTTTTAAAAACATGAATTGAAGTCAAGAAAAGGAGATTTTTGAAAATAAAATATGATAATGCAAAAATTGTTTTCGAAAATAAAATATTTGGAAACATGAATTGATGTCAAGAGAAAGGGTTTTTTCTAGTAAAAATGGAAGGAAAATAAAAGATATGTTGAAGGAAAAAAATTTGCTTAAACTAATTAGGCTCTTAGTTTTTTCCATCTAAATGAATGGTGTACATGGAAGATGTTAGTGGTTTGTTGATTTGTTGTTTTGTTCATTTTCAATGATTTGATAGAATCAGATTCAGGATCACAGAATGAGAGTATTTTTGTGCCGAAGTCGGAAACGCAGAATGGGAGTCTTTTTGTGCAGGATTCAGGAACACAGAAAGATGGTATCCCAGGTCCTGATTTTTGGTCCTGGACACCCCCATTGGATAGTGATGTTCCTTCCGACGATGCCAATGGGTTGAAGTTAGATACCAAGTCTTCTGTTTCTCCAACCTTCTCGAATCCTGTTGTTGAGAAGGAAAGGTTGACGCAATCTCTCTCGATTCCATTCGAGAGTTTACTCACTCAAAGCAAAGATTTTCCTACACTTCCACCACTTCAGTCATCATTGGAGGTTGAAACCTCGGTTTCCAATGTAGAGTCTCCTTCCTTGGAGGACGAACTAAAACGCAGTGCGTTATCTTCCGATCATGCGGCAGAAGTAATTCGCGCACTTGATAAGGACAGTATATCGTCTCCTATTGGAGTGAATCTTGACGGAACGAAATGGTGGAAAGAAACGGGAATTGAGCAAAGACCTGATGGTGTGATGTGTAGATGGACAATGACAAGAGGTGTCAGCGCTGACCAAGGTTTAGAGTGGCAAGAGAAATTCTGGGAGGCTTCTGATGAGTTCGGCTATAAGGAACTTGGTTCGGAGAAATCTGGACGTGATGCGTATGGAAATATTTGGCGTGAATTCTGGAGAGAATCCATGCGTCAGGTTAGCAATATTGATATATTTTAATTTCCATTTAAATTCCTTATTATCAGTGTTGTCAATCGCAAATCACAAAAAATAGCAATTTGTTCAAATTCTGCTATGTTACATAGCTATAGTGCCACAATAGTGGCTACTTGACAAGACTTTGAACTATATAGCGTATCATGGAACAATAAATATTTGTTCAAATTCCGATATGCTATACTACCACTATTTGACAACACTCCTTATTATATTTTGTCATATAGTTAACTGAAATCATATTAATTCTAGTAATTAGTGTTGCTATGCACCTGTTTTTTATGCTCTTCTATGATCATTCTTAACTTCATACTTAAGTTAGTCGCTTTGCAATCAAGTACAATAAAATCATATATTGAGCATGATTTTCACTGTCAGGAAAATGGGCTAATGCATTTTGAGAAAACTGCGGACAAGTGGGGAAAAAATGGTAATGGTGATGAGTGGCATGAAAAATGGTGGGAACACTACGATGCCTCTGGTCAAGCAGAGAAATGGGCAGATAAGTGGTGCAGTATTGACCCAAACACACCCCTTGAAGCTGGGCATGCTCATGTCTGGCATGAAAGGTAACAACAGCGTTGAAATACATTAGAATTTGAGCTATAATCCTCTTTTCATAATATTTCATTAGTCCTTAATGGTTTAATGAACTTTTATTTCTGTTGTATGTTTAAGATTCCTTTGATTGCAAAAAATGACTTGAAAGAGTTCGTCCAGCCCAATGCCCATTTGCGATGGCATTTTTTTAAAACCAACTGGATAGAAGCATGTATCATGGTGAAATAGACCGAATTATTTTGAACTCAATTTGTGTTATTCATGCTATCAAACCAAAATATATTCTATTCTGCACTATACTAATATGTAATCAAGGGAATATATATTCATTCATAATATCTACTCTCTAAGGTATGAACTCATGTAATTTACAAAATTTTATATGTATTATCCAAAGTATGAGATTCTATTGCTTTATATGTTTTTGTGTTAATTTTTGAAGCTTTGTTTTTGTCTATCATAGGCAAAAGGCTGGAATATGACCTAACTCTATTCTTTGCTTGCATTCGATTCTGCTCAGTGTTTCTTACTGAGCTGCTCTGTATGTCATTTTGAGCATGCCCACTCCACTTTGCTTCTCTTTTTCATCTAAATTATTCCAAGCCTACCCTTTACTCCAGCCTCCAAAACCTTTCCCAAGATTTTGATAAATTTTGCAAATGGCTTGTGGAAGAATCTGCGAGTGCCTTAATATATCTTAAGCAATAAGGAGATACAACTTGTTCTTTTGTTCTTTATTTTTAATCTTTTTGTGTGCTGTGCTTTTGCCAGGTGGGGGGAAACATATGACGGGAAGGGTGGTAGCACAAAATACACTGACAAATGGGCTGAGCGTTCAGGGGACGGTGGATGGGAGAAATGGGGAGACAAATGGGATGAAAATTTCGATCTAAATGGCCACGGCGTCAAACAGGGAGAGACCTGGTGGGAAGGTAAGTATGGAGAGCGTTGGAACCGGACTTGGGGTGAGCAACACAATGGTTCTGGGTGGGTTCACAAGTACGGTCGGAGCAGTAGCGGGGAACACTGGGACACTCACGAAATGCAAGATACTTGGTATGAGAGATTCCCTCATTTTGGTTTCTTTCACTGCTTTGAAAACTCAGTTGAGCTTAGGGAAGTTCAGAAACCATCCGAGAGAGAGGAGCTTTAATTCGCCAAATTGTGAAACATAGGAACTTAAATAATCTTATGAGTATATGATGGGCACATCAAGCTCTTCTGAAAGTGTAAGGAATAAATGGTGTGCCCCTTGTTTCCAAGACAGCAGCAAATATATATATATGTATATTTTATTTAAAAGTTCTAGCATAATTTATCCCAATCATTACATATTACTGTTACTATAAAAGTGATGAATACCTTAATTGGATAATCTTTTAACTTTTCACAAGTAATTAGCTCTCCAAATGTCCCCAAAAAAGGGTAACTTATATAGGCACTATTGATATACTGAAAACAGAAACTTCAGAAGCAAAAAATGAGTTTTAGAAACTAACAAATCATCTATAAGATAATAACATAAACTTGAGATTATGCAAAATATTTCAGTATTTGGCTTGTTTAATAATAGTGTTCGATTGCAATTTCAATTGCACATAATTGTAATATCTAACTTCAATCATGAAATACCAATATTTCAAACAAAATTACCACATTAATTTTACTGTATATATTGTAAGTTGGCTCAATCTACTAACAAGAGTCTCAATGGTGTGGTTTCTTTCAAATATATATTTCAAATATATATATATATAAGTATATATATGTAGAAGGACTTTGCTAGTATTACCCTTGGGCTAGAGGAGACTCATTGAGGTTAATAGAAGAGGCATTGTTAGTGCTAGTGGTAGTGAATGTGGATTTTGGGGATTTCAATGGAGGAGAATGATGAGGGGAAAAGGGTCCAGTGACATTTGCCAACGTAGCAGTGCTCATAGGACGCCTCTCTGCTAGTGGCTTAACTGGAAAAGAAGGGCTAGGTATGAATAGTGGCAGAGTGTGGGATTTGGAGACAAGCTTGGGAACTGAGGTGGTAAAAGAGGAAGCTGAGGTTGGGGTTGGGACCACAGTGTGTTCATCAAGGTTGGCTACAACATGGGGAGACAAACTCATATTTGGCCATTTAAAGGTCCCTTTCGGTTTGCAAATTTGAAAACTACTTTTCAACCTGTCTATCTTTGCTGATTTGGTTTCTTTGTCGTTATTACCTTTCTTCACCTCTGTTGTCTCTTCTCCAATGTTTTCTGTCAATGATATTGTTGGTCCTGACAATAATGCTAGTGGTGTTAATGATTCTGACATTATTTGCTCTTCTACTACTGTTGGTTTCAACATTCCCAGTTGCTCCTGCATAAGTGCCTTTCATCAGTTGCATGCAAAAAAGTTGAACATTTATTCGCAGAGATGGGAATATAAAATAAAAAATAACACAAGATATCATAATGGGATTCTTTATACTTTTGTTAATAGTCTATAAGTCTATGATACAATCTGGACTAACTTATTACGAGGCAAAAATAGAAAGCAATCATAAGCATCATTATTTTATTTTTATGAAGGTAGCGATTGCCTTCATTATTTTACAACGAAGACATCCAATCCATGAGATCTCAGTCAAATAGTTTTTGTTACCTCCATGCCACCCAAAGCCAGAGAAATTTCTTTAAGTTGTTCTTCTATTTTAGCCTTTTTATAAACCAGCTCCGCATAAAATTCCTGCAATTTAACAGATAGAAGAAGTATTAAAACCGTGTGTTTTCTATATGTCCCAAATGTACTATTCAAGTTAGTCATTAAAAATAAGTTGCACCTACTATGCTTCACCTCACCTGCTTAGAAACCTGGGAGCCATAGTCCTCAAAATTCAAACTCGACAAATCAGAATTAGGAGTGGTTACAATGGCCAATGTTTCCTCTTCTTTTTTTGATGCGAGCTCCTGCATATTTCTGTTTGCAGATCAAGAAAAGTATCCAATGACTCTGAATCAATAGAATAACCAATAAAATCAGACATATACAATAAAAATAAATGATGAAATTTGCCATACTGTTTCAATTTGACTATTTCTTCCATTATCTCTCTAAGTTCTTTACTAGAAACATGATTTTGTGAAATGCTGTCTCCACGCTTCCATCCAGGGGGAGGAGTCCAGTAAGGGTCTTGGACACCCATTTCCTTTCTAATATCAGCAAGATCAGCACTCTCTAACCAGTATTCCATTGCTCCTTCTGCATTGTGTCGCCGTCGGAATCTTTCATCTCCTTCTGGTGCCACTTTTCCAGCCATGTGCTTCAGCAAATGATCTAGTAAACCTGTGTCACCAATATACTTTCGTGCTTCTGATCTCAAGTCTGGCCTCAATATTGGATTTCCATACACAGCTTCTTTTTCCTTCATAACCTTCAACATATTCAACTCTGCCAACTTATACCTTCAAATGCACAAGGTAATATATAACTACAAATTAATAACTAACGCCTATTAGATTAACAAAGTGAAAAACTGAACTGTATACTACAAAAAGCTTAATATTTTAATACAAATAAGTAATAACCACTTACCTCTCAGCACACCATCTATCAATTGATATTTTTTGCTTCTTTTTGCCACAAACCACAACTTGCTGCTTCACGGTGTCTTTTACTGCTCTCTTAGACGTTTTAGCTCCGCTGCTACTACTCGCACCTTGGTGATTTTTCTTACATTGACGAGGCAACCTCGATACTTCAAAGGACACTACCTTGATAGCCTCCATTTCTTCTTCAACCTGTTTTCTCTTCTTCTCATTAGTCCCTTTTCTGGTTTTTTCAAAAGTAACCCCTTTTTCCTTAGGAAGTTCGTGTAAAGATTCAACCTTTTTCTCTTCATGACGGCCCAAGAACCGAACTTGCCTGCGTTGGCCCCACTGCATTGTACCACTGAACTTGAGCTGAGACCAACATGAGCCCTGCTTGGAAACTAAACTCGTAGCAGAATCACTGATAACTGGACTGTTATGGTTTTGAATGTTTTCTATAGTCGTAGAGGCCCAGAAGTTCCATGAGTTTCTTTTTTGGGCAAATTCTTCAGCTGTGATGCTCCTGCAAAGCATTTTGATGGCGAGTTCGACTCCCATTACGTGCTTCTCGTCAAGTGTTGGGATTTTCTTCTCGTCTGGTATTCCAAAGCTTTGGTCGTTGAAGTGTGTGTGAAGAGAGTGGAGGCTTGGATACCTTAGATATACTTGTTGGTCTCTTTTGTCACTGACCTACAGAATTCACACCCAGTATATGAAACACACCAAAGATAAATTTTTTTGAGTAAACCACAATTTTAGTCTTCAAGGTGTAACACGATCTCACTTTGTTAACTGATATTCAATCAAAAATCTAAATTAGTTAATCATTAAAATGTCAGTTGTTCAAAAATTATTTTAATGATTTCATAAATAATTTGAATTTTTGATTGACTAAGAGACCAAAAGTGAGGTTATTCTACATTTTCAGATATTAAGATATTGTATTTCATAATATATGTATTACCATAACAATGCTAACATATTGTATTTTGACTGGGCAATTCCACGGAAGGTTAGAATGATCAATTTTATAAAATCGACCAACTTTCAAGTCCTCAAGTGACCCTGCAACATTGTTGATAGCATATCACAAAAAAGTGACACTTAGTTAGAAATGTGGAAAGAATAATGTGGGGGTGGGGGTAATTAAAGAAAGAGTAAATTGATATACATTAATAAAATCACCAGTGCTAAATTATGATTATGTTATATACAATATACAATTAATTATTAACATGAAATAAAGGTAAAAAATAATCATTTGTGAGAAAATATGAAAAATGTTAGAGATGCAAACAAGAGGATGCTAAAACGCTAAAAAATAACAATTTAAAAGGATATTACCTATGGTATTATTGGAATCAGACGTGGATGGAAAATGCAGGAAATGTTTGTCCAAAGAAGGGATATTTTTGCTTTTACTGACGTGGACGTCGTTCTCTTCATGCATCTTCATGTACGAACTCTCCTACAAAACCCTTATAATTAAATTTTATTTGAATGGACCATTATAATTAATTAAATTTCATCAAAATCATAATAACAATAATAATTAATATTGTTGCTCAAATTAAGATGTCACAAATATTAAAAAACTCCCTTCATCATATTATTCACCACATTGAAGTTTAATTTTTGGTTATAATATTATCCTATTTCCTTTTACCACTTTGATTTTTTAAACTATGATATTATCGGTACTTGTTTGATTAAAATATTCTTCCTAATTATTTATTTGATTAAAATAAACTTTATATTTTGTGGAACAATGAGTATGAGTATGAAATGAGTGAGAGAGTAACATGAATGAAATCACAAACACTATCCTTCACAATGTGCACAACAACATCAATGATGGTAACTAACCAAAGAAATAAAAATAAATCAGCAAACAATTACATTAACTAATCGATCCTACTTTATACAGAATAAAACAAGCAGAGCAAAAATTGACATTCATTCATACCAATTGTAATTAATGAAGTAATGAAATTAAATATCAAGTAAAGTAATTAAAAGAAACAATGCATTTGTTCAAATACTGAAACAAGCAAACAATGCCGAATTTGAATGTACAGAAGAAGCAAGCAAAAAATGAAGTTAAAAACGGAATCCCGTTATTACTAAATTCCACCACTTACTTACTCTGACGAAGAACAACGATTGAGATGAACTTGAATTGAAGTAGTTTAAAGTACAAATGAAATCAACGCTAGCTGCATTGCAACAATGAAGAAATTAACTAATTAACGATACGAAACAAAAAGATGAAGAAGAAAAATAAAAGGAATTAGAATAATACTGTTGAGAATGGTTTTTGTTGATTTTTCATTGGTAGCTGTTTTAATATTCCCGATCGAGAAAATGAGTGAGAAAATTATAGTTGATCGAAAATCAGTTATATAGGTGCAAACGGATTGCAGAGGAGAGTGCACACGGGAGAGTCATCATGTATTTCGAAATTACCAGCATGTCCCTGATTTACTGAGAAAATTATAGTGGAATTGCACGTATTGCAGTGTGCACGGGAGAGAGAGTGATCATGATTCTCTCACTCGCCCAATATTTTGTAATTACCAACAACCCCCTGCCTCTGCCTGCATTCTATTTTTTTCATTTTTATTTTCTTTGCCTTACTGCATCATTAAGCTTTACTAAATATGTGCTAACTCAGAATATCAATTTTGATCTACTTGTACATAACATCTATTCTTTTTCTACTAATACATTTCTGTTTTAATTTTTCATAACATTCTAGTACACGTATAGTACTAGAATCATGAAATTGGATGTTTGGTTTAATTCATCTAATAGTTTGTAATTCCCTATATGAATTGCACTGCTTTTTATTTTCAATTTTTACCTTCCAAAGTTTTATTCTCCATTAAATGACATGTTAATTGGATTTTTCTATAGTATTCAAAGGCGCTAAATTAATTTAGACCATATGTATTATCTAGACTGATCCATATTCTCAATCAAGATCGTTTGTTTATGTTCTTGGCTGACCTCTTACTTATTTTCCTATTTTAGAGACAAAAGCTTAAGAGATTTTGAAATTGAAGAATGACAATGAGAGTGGAACAAGCAAGAAAATATGTTGTTATTTTTATATTGTATTGTCATGTAACACCGAAGCATTTTGTTTATATATATTGGGCCAACCCATAGTTCGTGCAAGTTGAGTCACTGCACATGACCCCAAAATTTTAAAGACCTCAAAATATTAATTATATATTATCAACATTTATAAATTGTCAGATGTCTTGCAATGCTCCAGTGACATAATGTATAATTTTAGTTTTTTTTATAATAATTTTTATTGTTTCTTTTTATTATAAATTTAATTTTTAATATTAGAATAAGACTTCTAAATTGTTTAACACGGTCTGTACATATGCGTATTTTTTTTTTGTCTTTGCATATGCATAAATTAATATTAATATATGACTTTTGATATAAAAAAACTAAAAATAAAATAAATATTAACTCTAGTACAAGATAGGCTAAAAATAGCCACAAAACCCATATTACATTCTCAACACTTGAGAGTTCACATATGTTAGCACAAAATATCTCTACAAAAGTCAACTAAAGAAGTCCAAGTAACAGTTAAGGAGCATTAGATCAACCTAGACAATTAAGGGGATTCGTCCCCATTGATTCAACAAAACTTTTTGGATTTAATTTTTAACCAGCACTAAAATTGAATTTTGATTCTATCAATAAAATGATCCAATGATAACTACTTTCAACCACAAATAAGATTATTGCAATTTTTCCTAATTGACCAAATACATGTCAACCAAATTATACGTAAATTAACTCTTGAATGATAAGGAAAAAGCTACAAAATTGTTGTACATGATAATAGGCATGATGAGTTAAAGCACGTAAAAAAATCAACCACTAAAGAAACACACACAAAATAGTTGGTTATATTACTTAAATAGAGGTTAGTTACCTATTTGAGTTCATTTATGAGTGATTTATTCAAAATAGAAAGTGACTCATTATATTGTTGTTGTACTTCAATGCACTCATTTTTTATTTACACTCGATGTTCAATTAAACTGGCAAGTTTTATTATCTTTTTATTTATTTATTTTGAACAGCAGCTCTCTGATTAGGTGAGCTCTTTACCAACTAATTGGTGTTAATTTTATTTCTATTAAGAATACTAGTGCTTGAACGGTTGCGATGCACAGGTAAACAAATGTGAAAATTATGTTTCTTTACTAATTTTGTTAGTTAATTTGTGGTTAAATATCGAGTGATTAATATTTTAATTTAATATCGATATAAATATTGATTTAAAATATATAGGAACTTTTTGCTATATATTTAACAAAGTGATTGTGAGCCCATATAATTTTTTGTTTAGTCAAATAAAAAGAGTACAAAAGCATAATGTGAATATCAAGACATCATAAACTATGTTGACATATCAAGTTAATTATTTATTATTGGCAGCATCCTAAAAATATTTTCAATAAAAAAAATGAAAAGTTACAAACAAATTGGGGAACTAGATCAAAATCCAACGTAAACGGTTAAAGGAAAAAACAACATCTACCTCATTAAAAATCTTACTAGGAAAATCCAAAGGATAAAAACCTTAGTGAAGGAAAAAAATATTGCAGAGCAAACTAAATTTAAGCCCTTGAAAAGCATTAGCAAAAGCGATAATCACAAAGCCTTAATCTATTACGATTATAAGATTCAGAAAGATAAAAAGGAAAATTATCCCACCAAATAAAGTTATTATGCTGAAGGCCTAAGGAAGCAATCGTGTCTGCACAACCATTGCCTTCTATGAAGATATGAGAAATAATAAAGCGCATATTTTTTGTCATCTCAACACATTTCAACCATTGATTTCTTAACTTCTAAGGAACACTGTCGTGGTTTTTAAAAGCAAAATTACTAATTTAGAATCTATTTCCAACCAAATAGATAGTTGACATTTTTTAAAAGTTAGGCTTAATTGCAGTTTTGGTCCCCCTATTTTAGCTGAATCGCAAAAGTAGTCCCCCTATTTTATTTCTCCCCAATTTTGGTCCCCAAACAGAATTTTAGTCCAAAACTTGATGAAGTTTTAATTTTTTTTTTTTGCATTTATTTAAGTCACACAATGTCTCAAGATCTCGTGGTGCAACAATTGTATCTGAAATCTATGATTATAAATGGTGTGGTGTGACTTAAAATAATGAAACTGCATCCAGTTTTGGACCAAAATTCTGTTTGGAGGACCAAAACTGGAGAGAAATAAAATGGAGGGACTACTTTCACGATTCAGCTCAAATAGGAGGACCAAAACTACAATTAAGCCTAAAAGTTATCTAATTGTATGCATAGCCCCAACGAGTTCCGCATAAAAAGTAGTGGAGATGTTTAAGTTTGAACAAAACAACCTACCGCAACAACATTACTATCTCTAAATAAGCCCCCACAAGCAGTTGATCCAAGACAACCTTTATTGTGTAATTGATATTGCATTTGATTCAAGAAATGATAGGACGATGCCAAATAACCTTTTTAATCTATGGAGCATGAATCACAACAGAAAAAACTTTAAGGATGATAAATTCATGCATGGAGGAAAAAAGGCACCAATTGAGTGATTTCTGGCCAAAGAAGTATTGAAACTCACAATATGAGATTTCCAACAAATCAACTTGTTACCAAACCTCTTTTTGTTTCTACAAAACCAAATCACATTAGTTAAGTTGGCAATAACAATGATAGTAACAATCTCACATTGAGGTGACCAAAGTCTTCTACTGATGTCCAACGCATTATTGATATATGAAGTGTCAATTGTAAAGTTAATAGTTAAGGTGAGCCAAGTCCAAAGATTTTTCGTAAAGTCAAGATCCAAAAAAAGATGGTGACTAGTTTCCATTGCTTTGTCACACAAGTTACATTAAGAGACAATGTTGCAACCTCTAGCACACAAATTCTCATATGTGGGAACTTTTATAGTGGAAAATGCGCCAAACAAAAAGAGATTTGGATGGCTGAATAAAAGGGCTCCAAACCAGCTTAGCCAAATAAACCTCATTAAGGTATGCCATTTGAAAGATATAAGCATCTTGAAAACCAAGCATTCCATTATTGGTGTGCTTCTAAACTAGCTTATCTTTTGTCATGAACATAAGGATTGGAGTATCATGCAGAGCATCAACAATATCAGGATAATTCAAATGAATGGAATAAGGAATATACCAATTGTTATTTTTGATGAAGTCCTTCACAATGGCTTAAAAAAAGTGATGCTTGTCCTTAGGGATGTGAAGACTCTCAACCATAGGGAAGCTAAGCCAACAATCTTTCCAAAAATTAATCTTATCCCCTTACCCAAGCATCCACTAACAGTTTTCTTTGGTGATGTTAACCTAATGCTTGATGCCAAACCAAATCGAATAGTCTATATGATAAGATATGAGACCATTCAATCTCATAACTCTAAATTTGAGGAGGGAAGACCATTAACAATTAGAAGTATTCAAATTCCAACACAACCTGAGGATATATGTCTCATTAAGATCCCTCAAGAATTTAATACCAAGGTCTCCCTCTTTGATAGGAGTGAAAACTATGTAAGCCACAATTGAATGTTTTCTTTGATTATGTCACCAGACCAAATAACGTTTCTTATCCATTTCTTGATATTGTTAATTAACGATACATGCCAAAAGTATACAAGAAAACAATATATCATCATACCATGAATATTACTTCTCGCAATCTGCACTCTACCTGCAATGGACAATAAAAAATTCTTCCAAGTAGCTAATTTAGATTTTAATTCTATCAGCAATAGGCATAAAATGAATAGTCTTATACTTGCCCTTCAAAATAGGAGTGCCAAGATAGGTAAAAGGAATCTCCCTAAAATGAAAACCTAATAAATCAACAATTTTAGCTTTTCTTCGAGGTTTTATAAAACCAACATAAATCGTGGATTCAAAATTATTGTTAATTTGGCAAAAAACTTCCCCATAATCCGAAAAGAGGCTTTTATGAGCTTTCAAATTAAATAAATTCTCTCTACAAAAAATCATCACATCATCAGCATAAAGAACATGAAAAGGAACTACAGTTCCCCTTAGGCCCACCACAAGAGAAAGTAAGCCATCATTAACCAACATAGAAATACTTCGACTAAGGATCACTTCAACAATACAAAAAAAGAGAGGGGAGAAAAGATCACCCTACCTAACATCATTTTTACAAGAAAAACAACCTGCAACTTTACTATTCACATTAATTGAAAGTTTTGTAGAGTGCAGAATAATGTTTATCTAATGACAAAACTTAGAATCAAAATCAAAAGAATGCATAACTTTTTGCAAGAAATTCCAATCAATAGTATCAAAAGCTTTATGTATATCAATCTTAATTGCAAGATTACCTCTAAAATCTTTATTGTGCAACATATTAATAACTTCAGAAGTAAGGCATATATAGTTAGCAATTTTTCTTCACTGGTTGGTGGATATAATGTTAGGCATGACATTTTCGAGTCTATCAACAAGAACCTTGGTGATGACTTTGAAAAATTGGTGGATATAATGTTAGGCATCAACCAACTTGTTTTGAAAAATTGCATCACCGCGTTAAAGACATTTTGACCTACAATATCCCAATACTTTTTTAATTAAAAAGCTCCATAGCCATTTGGATCACGAGCTCCATTTGAGTTCACAGAAAAAACATCTCTAACATCATTAAGGCTAGGTAAATTAGTAGGCATGTCATTAATAGAGACATTAAGAAAGTTAGGAATAAAAATATCAATAAGTCCATTGTCAATACAATTATTATTAGTATTAAAAATATATTTAAAGTAACTTACAACATAATTTTCAATGGCCACAATATCAGTAATCAAGTCATTACCATTTCTTAAATATGATATCCTATTTGTCACATATCTAATCTTTGTAATTCTCTAAAAGTAGGCAATATTTATTATCCCATGATGGGAAGTCCACATCTTCATAAATTTGAAACAAGAAGCACCCCTGACATTATTTAACTGGAAATCAAGAAATAACGGTTAATGGTCTGAATGAATTTTGGGTAAAGGTGCAACAAGAATTTGAGGACCAATAATCTATCCAATATTTTTTCAGTATGATCCCCCCTCCTACAATTAGTCCAAGTAAATTTAGCACCATGAGTAGGGATATCAATAAGGTCATGAGCATTAGTCCAATCTTGAAGATCATCAATGGCAATTCTAGCCGGTTGGCCACTTACATGATATTCATGAGCTCCAATGATAGTGTTGAAATCACCTATACAACACCAACAGAGATTGAATAAACATTTTTTCATGATAAAGATTACTCAAAAGGTCTCTTATACTTATATAACTAGTAAATGCATAAACGAAAGAAAAAGAAAAATTTGTATTGTCAATGTTTAACTTAAAAGCGTGTTGAGTAGAGTTATATACAAAAGTAGAAAACGAATGGTTAGCACACCATAAACTTGGAAGCATGTCATGTCTTTAATTAGTAGAAATTAATATAAGATTTAGCTTATTCGAATATCTCTTAGGCAAATCATCAATGTTTATCAAAAGTTCAAAAATAAAAACAAAATCACGTTTGTGAAGAGAACATAAGCTTTTAAGAGCCAACCTAGTAGAGAGGTTGGCCAAGCCTCAAACACTCTAGTAAAGACATTTCATCAGTCATGACCTTTTTGGCCTACCCTTGAGCTGATATTGAGGTTAACCTTAGCATCTTGCTTCTTCTTTTGTTTGCTTCTTTCTTAAAGCACGAGCAACACCACATCAAATTCATTTACATCATCAACTTGTCTAATTTCAACTTCAACAAGATCAACCCAATTAGTATTGATATGTTACAAGTCTCGTTGAACCATATTCATGATGTTACTATTGTCATAATTGAAAACAACAGTGTTTTCACCAACAAAAGTTTCTTCGTCAACTTGAGTTACATTGACAACCAAATAAGACATGTTATTGTGTTTTTTCTAGCATGTGATGCTTTTGGTTGGAAATTGCATCGTGTGCCTTATATGTTGTTGTTCATTATTGAAATCTTGATGGTCGTGAGTGGAATTAACATCTTCATAGTTTTCTACATAATCTTCCCCATGTTCTAAGTGGCCATCCGAATCTGTAGCCACTTGCACGGGGTCCTCGTTATTATCATGATGTTGTTTGTTTCTTTGATTGTGATCTTCCTTATTTGCATCACTACCATTTGGAGTGTGTTCAACATTAAAATTTTCTTTATGAATATCATTATGTTGTTTAGGTTTAGATCTATTATGCCTTATGTGATCATGAAACTTACTTCTTTCATGAACATCAATATTGTTTCTACACTTTGAGCTATGATGACCGATGCACTTGTACAAAGTACATAAATCATGAAGCTTTTTCATAATCAAATCCAACAAATAAAGCAAAACATTTGCTGTCACGAACCGAAAACTGAACACCATGACCCACACTCAAACTATACTCCTAGTCTGATAAGCCTACTAACTAACTTAATAATTAAACGATTTTCAATGTTATAAATAACCATTGCAAAAATATATAATATTTCTCGAGATTTTGACAAAGTATCCTCAGTAACTTTAACATTTCCAATTTTAAAAATCCTATTTCAAACTTTTAACTTAGTCAATATTTCAAAGGGAAAATCTAAATATTTAATACACTCTCAAAAGACTTTCTAGACTCAAAATATATGCAAAGGACACCACGACTCAACATATACTTAACAGAAGAGCCATCGACGAAATAGGCCTACAAAAAAAAATGATTGAGACTTGAATCTACTAACAGCTTGCTACTCAACTGTCTGTGAATTTGAAGAAAAAAAATAAACAACATGGAGAGGTAAGTCACAAAGACTTAGTGAAGAGATAACAACTACCACGAACTAAAAGAGAAATACAAAAAGACATAAATACTTGTTTTACAATTTTATGAAAATTATGTTAAACAATACTACTTGAAATATAGATAATTCTCAAATAAAATATACACATGATAAAATCATTAAACTTATAATTTAGCCGTCCAAGTAGAAATATTTAAAATCCAATTCATAAAGAAGTGAAATCAGAATGAACAACCTTAAAAATCATGGAAAATCAAACAAGTAAAAACATAAATTTTTTAGAACCAAGAGGTGACTTCATCTCATTGATAGCCTTTTCCTCCTAAGGATGACATCTCTCTTAAGGGTGACTCCATCTAAATGATAACCATTTCCTCTTAATTCCACAACGCATCATATCACATCAATTATGGAGCTTACATCTCGTTGATAGCCCTCTCCTCCTAATTGTTGGAACCAAGTTCATTTTATAATTAGAGTTTTTATGATAACAAAAGTATTTTATGAGAATAATATATCTGACTTCAAAGAATATGAAAAATGATATGATCAAGATTTATAAAATTTGAAGAAGATTTGATCAAGATTTATCTACAATAAAATATGAACATAATCAATCTAAAGAATTTACAATCTGAAAAAAATACAAACATAATCAATATAAAGAATTTACAATATCAATCTAAACAAAAAAGGAACATAATCAATTTGAAAAATTTACAAACACAATCTGAACAAAATACAATCCAGAATTAAACAATGACTAAACTGAAACCCAAATTTTAATTATAAATAGATACTCAAGGTTGAAGAAGATAATCATCGAAAAACAGAATACAGTAGTCTTAGAGTTCAAAGAGGCAAACAGTTGTTCAAGTTAGAAATATTATCTAAGTGTTCTTTTCTTAGAGTGTGAGAGTTATTATTATTATTATTATTATTATTATTATTATTATTATTATTATTATTATTATTATTATTATTATTATTATTATTATTATTATTA
>NC_021163.2:50502987-50529470 GCF_000331145.2 Cicer arietinum | reverse complement strand
TTATTATTATTATTATTATTATTATTATTATTATTATTATTATTATTATTATTATTATTATTATTATTATTATTATTATTATTATTATTATTATTATCCGATAGTGGTTTAGTTCTTTCTTCAATACGGGGTTGTCAGATTATTAAGAGAAGACTTGACTTGTAGGGTTAAGGTGCTTACTTCCTCAAACGTCTGAGGTTGTTAGGCTGCTTGGGATGACTGGCTTGGAGGGTCGAATGCTTTGTAATTCAAAGTAATTGAATTAGTGGATTAAAGCCTTCTGAATGAGGAGACTAGATGTAACCAAGTTAGTGGTGAAGAAGGATAAATCTATGTGTCAAATTATTTATATTTTCATTGTTTGCTACCTCTGAATCCGATTGCTTCTACTCCAAGTAAATCACAAAAACCGAACTAGTTTTTTTTATATATTTATAAATTATCACAATTCAACCCCTTTCTCGTGTTTGCTCCTTCACTAATATCTCATAGGGGCGACTCCATCTAACGGGTAACTCTCCCCAATCAAAATGATGTAACTAAGTACACCTACATCCGTCAACGATTTCATAATTATAACAATGATTTTCAAAATATATATTTAAAAATCATTTGTCATTTCATTGTAACTCATGGAAAACATATTCAAATGTACATCAATTTGATATGTAAATACTTTATAGCTCATAAATATGTCAAACTATAAACATATTATATAACAAAGACTATTAACATAAATAAATGATGAAATTGAGAAAAGAATCAAAAGTTGTGTTCCCAAATTTTAAAATAAATACTTTAACATAGAAAACAAGTAAAATAATAATTATAACATAATAAAAATATGTGACAATGATCGTCGTCTACTCACAACTATGAAGAACTGACTAAGTTTATTTTTCAATAACTCATAGAGTAGCATGCAGGACCTTAGTTAACAAATTTAAGTATAAAAAATATTCTCAATACAATAGAAAAATATTCAAAAGTTTAGCTAACCATAAGAAACCATAAAATCCTTAAAATCTACTCTAAGATTTTTAAACAAAATCACATGTTTTTAATGATTCATTTTTAATATTAGAGTTGTGTATTTACCTCAAAGTGTCTCAATAAACACATTCTAAAGAATAGATATTCTTCTCTTTTCTTAACTCACTAATCCTAACTCCAAAATTTTAATCAAGAACATTTGTAAAAACATGAAAAGTGATGCTTTTGGAGATATTAAATTTATTTTAAGAGTAGATGATTTATGTGTGCAATTTGTGTTCTGGAATGAATGAGAAGAAACAAGAAGAAAAGAAGAAGAAAAAAAAAGGGAATGGATTGGTGTTGCCGTAGAAAAAAAGGGTGAAGTTGAAAATGAAAATGGAGTGAAGTTTGGTTTGATTTATTTATTTATTTATTTTTAAATGATGCGATTTCATTTGCGTTCAACCTTGACTCTATATATTGCGCAATTGACTTACCAAATCAATTACCACGAGGAATCTTGCGTAGTGACCAAGACAACGATCAAACATGGACTTGTTAGTGGTTGCATCAATGCATATATATATATATATATATATATATATATAGGAGTACCTATGTTGCTGGCTATGGCATGATATATTTGCCCATAAATAAATAAAAATGCTTATTTGGAAAAATCAACGGAGCATGTATCAAGATGAATACAAATCTCAAAACAAAGGCAAAAAAACGAAATTATTACTAATAGAAAAAGAAAACATAAATTTGTAAAGCACCTAGCATTTTTGTGGTTGAAAAAATGATATCATCAAACCTCAACAAAATATACTAAAAACTCATTATCATAAACCATAATCAAGCAGTTGACATTTGTTAGGTAAACTCCAAGAATAGTTTATATATATATATATATATATATATATATATATATATATATATATATAAATTTTTATTAGAAAAAGGAGAAATTTTTACTAATCAAAATAACATTAATAATTATTTTACAATTATTCATTAGAAAATTTGAACTCAATACTTTGAAGTTATAAAATTAAACTCTTACTACTAAACTAATATATATATATATATATATATATATATCATTTTTAATTATACAACACATAATATTTGTCTTTGGATTCATTGGGTAGTAAATTCCACACTTAATATCATTTCATATCAAAGAGTCATATGCAGAATAACTATTTTTCAAACAAAATTGATCTTATCATAACAAATTATCATTTATCGATATACAATATGGCAGTAATATTTTAAAAACTCATTTTGTACCTTTTTGGAAGTACCCTTAACAGCCTTAAAAAATATATTATTTTAAAAACTTATTTTATTTTCAAAAAATAGCAAAAATCGATGTTTAGTTAAAGATATCATACATTGTTGGGATCGAGTTCCACAAGATATGGCCTATATTTCATCATTATTTTGTTTAGATATTCGACTTAATTGGGAACAACATTTGAATCAAAAAGGTGCTACAATAGATGGTATAATAAATAAGATATCAAGTTTGAAAAAAAGTAAACTTGAGTGTTAAAACTAAATAGATATAAAATGAAAGAACACAAAATTTATAAATATCTTCCAAATCAATGTTAGAGTATCAAGTGAAATGTATTTTACCATATCAAAGTTTGGAGATGATGGTGCAAGTGTTGTGTGAAAACTATATATACTCAAATATAGTATCAAAAGTGTAATATTCAAATGAATTCATGCTTACATGTTTCCTTTAAGTATAATTGATTAGGGGGATATTAGTGGGGTATGTGTTTCCATTCATTTTAGGTCACTTTTTATCCAAAACATATGCATTTAATGCTTAATTATTTTCCTAATAAGCAACTTAATTGACAAAGGGGGAGAAAAATTATAACTTGATAACTTGATAATATGCTTGTTGTTGCTTTATTAAGGGGGATAATCTGATGTTCTGATGATGGTTTTTGCTCTGATACTTAATAATGTAATAATACTCATGCTGATTTGACACATGCTCTGATCTGGTACATATTTAATGCTATAAATTGTTTTCTTTGGTATGTTTTTGAAATGGTTTGATATGCTCAAGTTAAAATTGTATGATTGTCAATTATGCCAAAAAGGGGGAGATTGTTGGACTTTAGTCCTTTGAATCCTAATTTTGACATAATTAACAAACATACAATATTCATACTTAATATGATAAATCTAATATTTCAATTGAGCAAAATTTCAGGAACACCAATTCAATCACACACACTTGGATCAAATTGCTTGGAACACAAGAAATCAACAAAAGTTGAATTCTGACTATGTAAATCGATTGGGAAATCGATTTCATAACAAGGGTGTAAGGAAATCTTAAGTGTTTGTAAATGTGAAATCGATTAGGCAATCGATTAGCTTAATTAAAAATGAAAACTGCACAAGTCAGTAGCACTCTGATTTGGAGAGTAATCGATTGGGCAATCGATTGAACATTTCACAAATTAAACCTGATGGTAACACATCGATTGGTAAATCGATTGGATAAGTCACAGTGGCACTCCAATGCTGAGGGAATCGATTGGCAAATCGATTGACAAAGTATCATTTGAAAAATGACCTCACCTGTGACAAATACAATCGATTGGACAATCTATTGTTGAATTTTTCAATTCTGATAAAGTTTGGTTGCAATCGATTGGGACATCGATTGAACTAAACACCAGGTAAGAACTATTCAGGAACATGCTACCAAAGCGATTGACGAGTCGATTGACATCAAATAACTGAGTCACTGTTTTGAATTAAATCGATTGGCAAACCGATTGACATTAAAACTGAGTCACTGTTTTGAATCAAATCGATTGACAAATCGATTGACATCAAAAAACTGAGCCACTGTTTTGAACACAATCGATTGGCAAATCGATTGAAATAAACTTGTTGAAAACACAGTGAACTCTGAGATTGTGACCAAATCGACTCTGTGTTTTTATACATCGACTCTGAGATTTGGCAAATCGATTGAGTAATCGATTGAAAATACTTTTATTGAAACAGTTTCCCAGAAATCGATTAGGCAATCGATTTATGCAGGTATGGACATGTTCTACTGAAAAGTGTTGTTTTTAAAGAATCGATTGGTAAATCGATTAGCTTGTATAGTTTCAAGATTAAAGAAAAACAAGACTCGCGATAATCGATTGGCAAATCGATTTAGCACCTTTTATAACTTTACTAAATCGATTGGGAAATCGATTTCGTAGTTGGTTATTTGAATTGAGCAAGATTTCAGGAACCATAATCAAACCCTACACACTTGGATCAAATTGCTTGGAACACAAGAAATCAACAAAAGTTGAATTCTGAATATGTAAATCGATTGGGAAATCGATTTCATAACAAGGGTGTAAGGAAATCTTAAGTGTTTGTGAATGTGCAATCGATTAGGCAATCGATTAGATTAATTAAAAATGAAAAATGCACAAGTCAGTAGCCTCTGATTTGGAGAGTAATCGATTGGTAAATCGATTGAACATTTCACAAATCAAACCTGATGGTAACACATCGATTGGTAAATCGATTGAATGAGTCACAGTGGCACTCCAGTGCTGAGGGAATCGATTGGCAAATCGATTGATAAAATATCATTTGAAAAATGACCTCACCTGTGACAAATACAATCGATTGGACAATCAATTGTTAACACTTTCAATTTTGATTAAGTTTGGTTGCAATCGATTGGGAAATCGATTGAACTAAACACCAGGTAAAAACTTTTCAGGAACATGCCACCAAATCGATTGACAAGTCGATTGATGTCAAATAGCTGAGTCTCTGTTTTGAAACCAATCGATTGGCAAATCGATTGATATTAAAACTGAATCACTATTTTGAATCACATCGATTGACAAGTCGATTGATATCAAATAGCTGAGCCACTGTTTTGAAAACAATCGATTGGCAAATCGATTGATATTAAAACTGAATCACTATTTTGAATCACATCGATTGACAAATCGATTGACATCAAAAACCTGAGCCACTGTTTTGAAAACAATCGATTGGCAAATCGATTGAAATAAACTTGTTGAAAACACAGTGAACTCTGAGATTGTGACCAAATCGACTCCGTGGTTTTATACATCGACTCTGAAGTTTGGCAAATCGATTGAGTAATCGATTGAAAATAGTTTTATTAAAACAGTTTCCCAGAAATCGATTAGGCAATCGATTTATACAGGTCTGGACATGTTCTGCTGAAAAGTGTTGTTTTAAAGAATCGATTGGTAAATCGATTAGCTTGTATAGTTTCAAGATTAAAGAAAACCAAGATCGCGATAATCGATTGGCAAATCGATTTAGCTCATTTTATAACTTTACAAAATCGATTGGGAAATCGATTTCGTAGTTGGTTTTTCAGAAACTATATAAGATGTCTTTCAATCTTTATTCTCATAACTTCTAAGAACTTTTACATAACTTTTTCATATCTTTCATAATTTCTCTTATGCTCTCAAAAACGGTTCATGGCAACAAACTAACAACTTCATAATTGTGATTACAGATCTCAATACAGTTTGTTGACAATCTAAGAGAAATGATAATGTGCTCAAGAACAATCCATGAATATCCAGATTTGTGAGGAGCAACATTCATAAAGATTGAAGACCCTTTTGTTTTACGTCTTTTATTCTTTCTGTAATAAATCTTTGAACCAAAACGAACGTTGAAAATCCAGCTAGAAACTGGTGGCTACTTTCTTGGGTGAGAGGTCTCAACAAGAAAGAGTCGTACTTTGATTTTGTGTTAGGCTGCCGATTGTCTACAAGGATCAAAGGGTTGATAGAAAGCCAGCTAGAAACTGGTGGCTACTTTCTTGGTTGAGAGGGCTCAACAAGAAAGAGTCGTACTTTGATTCTGTGATAGGCTGCTGAGTGTCTACAAGGATCAGAGGGTATTCAATAGGAAAGACATAATTAGAGATTGATAGGTTTCAGGGAGGAAACTGGAAAATCTTTGTAATTGATTCTTTCTATTGAAGGAGAAGAAAATCTGAAATCCGATTGGATTTTCAGGACTGGACGTAGGTTGTCGTTAAACAACCGAACCAGGATAAATCTCTGTGTCTTCTTCTCTAACTCTCTCTCTTTAATTTTCTATATTGCTAACTTTGCATGCCTCAAGATTTAAATTCCGCTGTGCACTTGATGCTGATTAATTTTGTAACGAAAACTGATATATTTTCTGTTATTGCGAGGTCACTGATATCAACAATATTAACCTCCTACAATTGCTCATATATATATGACTAATTAAATCTTCATCAGAGTTCCAACACTAATGGCTCCCGAATTCAATAACCAATTTTTTGATAATGTTTCTGTATTAAATGGATTAGAGTTAGGATTAGGTTAAAAAGACTTAATAAAAATTATAGATAGATAGATTTTTAGTTGATATGGCGATTTATTTTACAAAATATTTTTTCATCATATTTGCTGTTATTATTATTTTTCATCTATCTATTAAATCATTTATAACACATCAGTGTTATAAATTTTGAAGCATAAATAGTGACATAGACACTTGACATGACACTAACACGTCAACATCGATAATAATTTGATAAAAATAAATAAATTAAATATAATCAAGAGATTAATGGTAAAATATTCTAAACCAACTAGACTTGTTATGGTATTTTTGAATTTAAACTTTTTGTTATAGTTATTCAATTTTATGCAATTGTATATTTGCCCCTCAAGTTAATTTTTTTCCTTCTTCTTACTTCTTCCAAACGAGCCTCTCTTCAAATTTCCCATGGTGTTTATTTATTGAGCTAAAAATAGTTTGATTATGATCACTTCATTCTTCCCAACGTTTTTTCCTAATTCATTTCCTTCTTGATCACTTGTTTCTTTCCAACTGTTTTTTTCCTAATTGTTCAAAAGTTTGTAGCATCAAATTAAAGAGGATCCACACATAACAAATGTACAATTATTGAACAAAGTTATGATTGTTTAGTTGATGATCTCAAACATTTTTGAATATTTTATTTGAGAGAAAATTTATGTATTGCAATTTGCAAGGACCTTATTGTGAAGCTTGTGATCCTCTTCTGTAAAAAAAAAGGAATGATAAAACATAATAAGGCTAAATTACTCACAACTTGTATCTATTCTTCAATAAAATAAGACATGTTGGTATCAAACTATTTCATTAATTAGTACAAAATGAGTTGTGATTCATTGGCTTTAATTTTTTTTTTATCAATTGTTAACCCCTTTGAACCTATATATTTTTCTTTGTGCTACTAGCCGCATTACAAGTATATATACCTAATAATTAATGTTGCACCATTAGGTGGAAAAATCTTTTCAAGTCTTGGTAAACTTTTAAGTTTGAGGTTGTGGAATAGTACAAGTTTGCAGTGACTTTCCAAAGAACCAAGGAAAAAAATAAAATCAAAAGAAAGGAGAAATTTGTTCCTTTCTTATAAGTAACAACAATAATTATACTCTCTTGTATGTCGAATTCAATAAGTGTGCATAAAGATGGAGAAATTGAAATGGCAAACATGTTACCTAAGTCTCATTACAAATTTGAGGAATAGATAAAAAAGAAGAGAGTCTAACTGGTTCAAGGGGTTGTGAAGATTATGAAGTTTTCAATTACCCGAATGAATTTAATTCGCATTTTAACCAACTCATTAAAGTTTGACCCAACCCGAATCAACCTACTAGTAGTAGATTTACATTTTGAATTTGCAAACTCGTTGACGTGATATATATTTTTATAATTTTATTATTATTTACATATAGTTATAGTTTAGTTGTTGAATATGATTTGAGAAATTTGTTGTTAATTAAAGTGATTTATATGTTTTGTTGTGTTTATGGATATATTTTAAGCATTTATTTATATGTTTTAATTTTTTAGATGTTCAAATATTAAAATTAATTACATTTTTTAAAATTAAAAAA
Source organism: Cicer arietinum (assembly GCF_000331145.2). NCBI lineage: Eukaryota > Viridiplantae > Streptophyta > Magnoliopsida > Fabales > Fabaceae > Cicer > Cicer arietinum. Next base: position 50,521,518 of record NC_021163.2, on the reverse strand, counting down.
AAAATGTTTTTAATTTATAACCCTCGAATTCAACCTAACTTGTTCGTGACTGAAGTGATTTGGTTCAGATTTCATATAAAAATTATGAGTTGAAAACTGAACTCAACTACAATGAATTTAATCGGATCAAATATTAAATTTAATCAAAATCGATCTAAACTATCATGTATACACACCTACAAATATGTACTTCATCCTACAAAACCAAATAATCTATAAGTTCATAACACATGCTAATTTGAATTGAAAAAGTTGATCCTAAAGGCTGATGTCCTCCAACAAATACCAGAACAAGTTGAAAAAACAACAACAACAAAAATTTAGAGACAAAATAAGTCTCCAATTCTATCTCTAAGATTTAAAGACATTAAATTTAATGACCAATTTTATTTTTTCCATCTCTAATTTCTATGTAAAGTAAGTAAAGCATTTGGATATTAGGAGACAATTGATCCGTGAGGACACAAGTGAGCATATTTTATACCAAAGAACACGAACTCTTTGAGACACCTTCCTAGCCAAATTGATCTACATACATGAAACTCCTTCCAGAAGAGTGTCAAAACATCTTATGAAAGGGTCAACGACCACATAAAGGTATATAACCCTTTAGTTTTACTAAATATAGAAATATAACTTTTTTTCTTAAAATATAGTTTTATTCATTCAAACTGATAGAGTTTATATCAATAAAAATAATTTAAAACCATTAAAATAAAAAAGGATGAATTTATGAATAAACTCATAGTATCCAAATTAATAACATAAAACAACAAAATAACTATAAATATGACAAAATTAAAGTGTTCGAAATATTTAGGCCTCTAGAGCTATAATGTTGAAAACGTCAAAGTCATTGATTGATTATGTATTAGATCGAAGTTCATATGTCAATATGAACCAAATGAATATCTTAACAAAGACGAAAAATCAAAACAACATTACACCAATGCGACGAACAAAAATAACGTCATATTAACACAACAAAATCACAAGAGAACTCAAAAGAAAAACTAAATCATTTATAAGTCTCATTTTTCATTTTTCTTTGTGAACTAACATTGTTATTAAACAAACCTTATATCGTAGTATCATAGATCCAATACCTTAGATATCAAATCAAACATATATAATAATAGTTAATTAGACGTATGAATTATAGAGAAGGAAAGTGCTAGTCATGTCACAAAAGAATAACTTGAAAAAATATTAAAAGTGACATTAACATATATAACATTCACAAGACAACTAAAGAAATTTAAAAAATGGTTGAATGATTGGAATTGATAGTCATCATTACTTTTCTTTCTACGATAATAGGTTATATATCTTAAGGAAAAAGTTTGAACTAAAACAAATGTATAACATAAGTGCAACTTAAAAAAGATATTAATTAAATTCGATTATGAAAATGTGTACATTTAGAATAGAATAATTCTGGAAGCCATTAGAAACTTTGTTTTTATTGTATTAGAGTGAAAAGCAATATTACTTTTCAAGATAAGTGTTTTCTCCGTCTCATTATAAATATCTCATTGGAAGTGTGTATAATTATTTAAAAAATGATTAGTTGTTTTATTTCGATGATAAAATATTTCATTTACTCAAATGTTTTTATTAAATGCAGTTAGCGGAAAAATTTGATGAGTTGAAATATAATAAACAAAAGTATTCGTGGAAAAAAAGTAATTAATGTTGTATTTGTATTGTAAAATGACAAATGATTTGAGAAAAAAAAAATGAAATGACAAATGAGGCATTTAAAATGAGATTGAGGAAATAATTGTTTTCTTGTAAACTTGATTTGTCAGAATAGAAAAACAATTTACAAATTTGTGAAAAATCTAAAACATTTGGTTAAAACTTAATTTGTAGTATTCATCTGTTCATCTACAGCTCTCATGCCTTTTTTGTCGGGTCTTTTTTGTTGAGTTATATGGGCCAAAAGCAACAAATATAATTTCACTCATGATACAATTATAACGCAGAAGGAAAAATTGAAATTTGATTTGGAGAACATAAAGTTAAAAATATGGATTAGAGTTTCAAATTACCAAATGTGTTGTTATTATTGTTCCTTAATTACTGTGGGAATTTTAATTTTCCAAGAATTATGTAAATTTCAACCATTGTCTAATTAATTTGTTGAGCTAAAAAAAAATATGTATTGTAACAATGGATCTACTTTAAATGATGAAAATTAGAAATTATCAAGACCTTATGGTTTAAAAAAAGAAAAGAAAATGACCTAATAAGAAGTGAATGAAAGGAAATAAAACGTACAATTTATTTAATGAAACATCAATAATTGACATCATCATAAATTAAATGAATTAGATTTTTTTTTCTTCATTATTGATATTGTAAAAGAAAGATAACATAAAAATTATGTAACTAAATATCATACATAAAATGGAACACGCAAGTTGCTAGCAATCCCCTGTGGAAGAAGAAGATGATCATGAAGGAGAAAAATATATCAAAGTCAGTTACTCAAATGAATATTAACATCAGTTGCATTTCATCAAACACCACAAAAGCATGTCTCGAAGTTATGGTATCATGTCTTCTTGACTCTTGGTTCAGTCAAGCAAAAAAGAATATATATTTGGATTTACATTGGAAATTGCTATAGAATAAATTCATATTTAATAAATAGATAATAGTGAAATACGTTTATTGCAATATGAATTATTATTAATATTTGTTTATTGTTGATTTTTTTTTGTCGATGAAATAAAATTGTGTACTATATGAAAAATAGAAAGAGATAATATTATAACTATCACATATTATAATAGATGATTGCAAATTCTAAGGTGGATCATGTTCATAGGTGATCAACCGTGGACTGTGTTTAAAAATTTCAAAACTCTAACATCGTTCTATGACACACTTTGCAAACATAAATTAACAAGTCTATTTGTCTTTGCATTTGATAGGGTGATTTTTTTTATGTCGGTTTGACATGTTATGTTTTGAGGAAAACATTCAATTTTCCTATTTTTTATCGACCTGACTTCGATCGAGTCACTGTCTCAATCATAAAGATAAAAAGAATCATCAATTCAATAGCTATCATTGATCTTTATTATATTTTAAATAACTATCAAAAGAATCATCAATAGCTATCAAAAGAGAAATGAGAGAAGGAACCCACTAGGGTTTCATAAACAAATGAACAAAAGAATAAAGTGATAGAGTTACAATAATTATATATACAAGAGAATGTAGAAGTCTAAAATACCCTTACTGCTAATATATAATAATATTATTTAACATCTCCCCTCAAACTCATGATGCATTAACATGGAGCATCGAAAGTTTGTCAACTAAAAAACAAAAACATTTAATGAAATGCATATTTGTGAACAACTCAACAATCTGTAAGGAAGAGAAGACAAGCGATAGAGTAATGGTTTCATGATGAAGATGATGACGAGTATGATGAACATCAATCTCAATGTGCATAGTGCATACATGAAAGACTGAGTTATGAGAAATTTGAATAACACTTTTGTTATCGTCGTGCATCGAACAAAAGGCAACACAACCAAATTTTTTCAGCAGTAGTGGATTCCATAGTACGATACTAAGTTTATGTAGAAGAGCGAGAGCCAATGTTCTATTTCTTACTCTTCCAAGAAATAATAGAGTCTTTAAAAAAGATACAGATTCATGTGGTGTTACGATATGTGGTGTCACTAGCCCAATCAACATCAAAATAAACACATAACTCCAATGAGAACGATGATGGAAAGAGAATGCTCTGAAATTGAGTTCCTCGAATATAACGAAGAATACAAAGAACTGCCCAATGTACTGTAGTGGGAAAGAAAGAAAACTGACTGACAACATGAACATCATAAGCAATATCGAGTCTAGTAAATGTAAGACATACCAAGCTGTCAACCAAAGTAAGGTACAAAGTGGGATCTGGTAAAGGAACACCATCTGATGAAACATATTTCACATTCAACTCAATAGGAGTATCTATTGCTCTATTATCAGAAAGACGAGCTTGTTCAAGAATGTTGGCAATGTACTTATATTGAGAAAGAAGGTAGCCTTTAGAAGAGTAGGAAACTTCAATCCCCAAAAAATAACGAAGAGTTCCCAAGTCATTCATCTCAAACTGTTTGTTTAACTGAAATTTCAACTCATTGATTCCACTAACATCATCACTTGTAATAATCATATCATCAACATACAAAGAAAATATATTGCGACCATAAGTGGTAGACCTTAGAATCATGTTCACTAGAGCAGAAACCAAGAGAAGTGGTCACTGTAGATAATTTCTCAAACCAAGCTCGATGAGCCTGTTTAAGACCATAAAGAGCTTTTTAAACTTATACACTTCTGCCTGATTATGAGAAACTCTCTGTTGAGGAACCATATAGACTTCTTCATGAAACTCACAATTTAAAAAGGCATTTTTGACATCAATTTGGAAAATATGTCATTGAAGAATATATGCAACTGCAATAAGAGTACAAATAGTGCTCATCTTGGTTACAAGAGCAAAAGCTTCTTCATAATCCATACCATATTGTTGAGAGAATCCCTTAGAAACAAGACGCGCTTTATAACACTTAACCAACCCATCAGACTTAGTTTTGATCTTGTATACACAATGTGACCCAATAGCACGCTTAACAAGAGGAAGAGATCTAATTCTTAAGTATTTGTTTTGTGCAATGCAGAAAGTTCTTTTGCCATAGCCTGCTGCCAAATAGGATCAATAATAGCCTCTTTATATGAAAAAGGCACACATAAATTGTAAATAAAGGTTAATAAAGAAACAAACGAGTTGAATAAGTGGAATAAACAAAATCAGGTAACTAAGTAGACTTACAGTGGCAAGAGGGGTAACGAGGAGGCAGAAATGGAGGATCAACAATCGTAGGAGGTGGTTGGACAACTGAAGGGACAAGAGGGATGTCATCATGTGGACTAGTAGTATTTGTCCTACGATCCTCAATATTACAATCACGAGAAGCATTATTATTAGGACCAAATGGATCAATATAGGTTAGTTCTGAACTCTTAGTAATCTAAGAATCAGAGGAAACAAAGTAAAAAGGGATATGCTCAAGAAAAACAACATTATGAAAAACATATAATTTACTTGCATAAGGATCATAACAACGATAATCCTTTTAACCATCCTCATAACCAAGAAAAACACACATGGTAGAACGAGAAGATAACTTATTGTGCTCTACTTATGGATGAAGAACAAAACAAGTAGAACGAAATACTTTCAAAGAATAGTAATCAACGATAGAAGCATACAATTTTTCAAAGAGAAACAAACCTGATATGATAGACGATGGAGTTCTATTAATAGCATGAACAACAGTAAGAACTATGTCCCCCCAAAACTTATTGGGAACCGAAGCAGACAACAAAAGAGAACAAGCAATATGAATAAAATGACGATGTTTCCTTTCAGCAACTTCATTTTGTTGAGAAGTATCAGTACAAGATGTTTGGTGGAGGGCGCCATCATAAGCAAGTAATTTAGAGAATTTATTAGAGATATATTCACCACCTAAATCACAACGAAAGCATTTTATAGCAACATTATTTTGAGTCTTGACCATAACAGGAAATGTATGATAAATGTCAAAAAATTCAGACCGATTTTTCATAAGATAAACCCAACAATAACAAGTGTAATCATCAATTAACGAAACATAATATCTAGATCCACCTTTCGTGAGAATCGGTGATGGACCCCAAACATCATAGTGAACTAAATTAAAAGGCATATATGAAACATAAACACTTTTACTAACTAGTAAAACTGAAAATTTAGCAAGTTTACAACCACAACAATCTGGAATATGGTTTGTAACTTTCCTGAAGCTCCAGTAGAAGCCAAATATTTTAATATAGAAGCAGAAACATATCCAAGGCGAGATTGTCATAAATAAAAACTAGAAGACGGAGAATTCAAGCGAAAACTAGATAATAATCAGCATTAGTTGTTGAGGCTACTATATTTGGGACTCACAAGTCATCCAAAACATAAAGTACTCCATGTCTATGGCATGTCCCAGTTAGCCTCCCAGAATATGGATCATGCACACAACAAGAACTGGAAGAAAATATAACGAAATAATTGAAATCACATATTTGACTAACATAAGCAAGACTCAAAGTAAGATTATGAATATAATAAACATAAAATAAGATAAGTTAGGTATGGAGATAGAATCAATGTTTGCTAATGGCATAAGAGTACCATCAACAATCATAATCGACACAGATGAGGTGTGATTCAAAGACACAAGATTTATCATCATATGTCATATGGTGAGACGCTCTAGAATCAAGAATACATATGGAAGGAGATGTACCTGACAGACTAGAGAAGTTCGAACATTTAGTAAAGGTGGCAGATATGACATGTGATTGAGTGGCAAAATTTTTTTGAAGCTGTTCTGCAATATCGAATATTTGGGAAACAGTCTCAGATGAGTATACATAATCCGAACTAGAGCCAATGGTAGGATAAGCAAAAGCAACAAAATTGGATGATCCCCCTAAAATTCTTCTTATGTGTTCTCCCCAATTTCGAACATTGTGCTTTCCAATTTTTCTTTGCAAAAAAACATTCATCATTACCAAGCCTAACTTTCCCTTGAGATTTTCCTTTTTGAACAAGAATAGCAAAAACATATGAACAAGTTGAAAGAATTCCCTTATCTGACACATCAGAGTGGGTCTTAAGTCTGATTTCTTCTTCCAACAATTCACTAACTATTAATTCAATATTAGGAAGAGGAGAACAATGAAAAATACCCCCACGAAGACCCTCGAAATCATCACAAAGAGCCATTAAAAATCAAATCAGAAGTTGCTTCTCTCTCTGGTCAATGTATGCTTTGAGAGCTTTCAACCCAGTTGATTCCATAAGAGCCAACTGATCCAACAAATTAGTCATTGCCGAATAAAATTCCTGAATGGTCATATTGTTCTTCTTAAGGGCCCTAATATCACTTTCCAATTGATAACGTTTTGCAAAGTTAGAATGAACATACACACGTTTCAAGTGACCAAAAATCTCTTTAGCAGTATCATATTTTGCTAGTTGCACACCTATAAACATCTCATAATTATCATTTGAGTAATGATCTATTTAATTACTAACATTCCATGTTTTCAAATCTTTTGGATATTTAGCTTCATCCCTTTTATCTTTAGGCTTAACAGAAGTTTCATCAACATAACTCCACATATCTTTTCCAATCCATTTTTTTTCATCACATAACTCCAATAAGAGTAATTTTGTCCATTGAGGTAGACACTAACAACTTGAAGAGAATCATCATTTGCATTAGCCATAACAAATAATGATAGGAAAATACAATGAACACAATCAATGTGACAAAATAAATTAGGGATAATCTGTCAATAACAGAGTTAACCAAGAACCAAACAAAATTGTGTAGGAAATAGAAGAGCAGAACCATGCTGAAAACATAAGAGCATAATTGTGTCGAAAACATAGTGGAAGAGTCAGATCGAAACAGAGGGAGCAAATCGGTATCAGTAGCAAAACGGGTCGTACAAAGCTCTTTACAGTAGATCACTTTATAGTAGATCCTAAAAACAATCAAAACTCTTTGATACCATGTTAACAATTATAAACATAAAATCGAGGAAGAGAAAGGAGAGAATGAACCTACTAAGATTTCATAAACAAATGAACAAAAACAGAGTGATAGAGTTACAATAACTATATATACAAAAAAAAATATTTAAAATATTTTTACTACTAATATATAATAATATTATCTAATATTTTTATTAACGATGAATGAGGAATATCTATAAATGTGATCTAGCGTGACATTTAAAATGATAAAGCAAAGGTTAAGGTAGCTAGTTCTAAAGTCTTGAGTGTTGACCCCTTCAATGCGAATAGATTAATTTTCCACACGGACATAGCCTTTGCTTAGTACTAATAGTATACAACACAAGGCGTGTTCTGTTTTTGTTTTTCCATATATTTTTCCGAAGAAACGCGTTGACAGTGATATATCTATTTATCAATGCTTAAAGAAAAATGCTTCTAGTGGCTCTTATATTGTGTAGGCAAACCAGCGTGGTCTATGCACATCCGTTTCGGCTACGAGTATGAGAATAAGATACAAAATTTCTTTTTCATTTTATCTATATTATATACAAAGAACATGGACTTCTGTTTATCTATCAAATAACTAATTTTTTCCCTTCAATTTTATTCCAATTTTTTCATTACCTATCAATCAAATAACTGAGTTATTTTAAATATCGTAAGATGTTTTGTAATTTCAATTACTTTTATTTACAAGATTATAAAAAAATTATTAAAAGAAAATATACATGCTAATCAATGCACGTCCGCAATCTAGTATAAAATATAATATGGAAGAGATGAATTGTTCAATTCAAAAACAAAATATCATAATAAAAGTTTAAAAGGTAAAACAAAATGTGTTCAATTACAAGGATAAAGAAACTCAAATACATATAAATAATATTATATTATTATATACGAGAAAGTTAAAATTTTACTTACTAAAAATGAGACAAAAAGAAAATATATTCATAATTACTATACGATAGAGATGACAAAGGAGATCAATCTACTTGAATATGTTCATCAACCCGTTTAAAAAAAAACGAAATAAAATATATTAACTTAAATGATTGAGTTAAAACCTCCACCTAATTTTATTTTATGAATTAATTTACTTTTAAATTTTTAACGGATTAAATAATACAGAACAATTTAGATAACCAAATTTAAAACTTGAATTCAACTCATTTAAAATAGAGAATTAAATGAGTTAGCCCAATAAACTCAACCTATTTTGGCAGTCTCAAAGTAGCAATGTACCCGATACTATTAGTTCCCCATTTTATAATTAAGTAGCATGCTTGAGAGGGTGGGTGGAATTGAGTTTTGAAATTGTTGAAAAGAATAGAGAGAGGACTTTACAATTACACACATCCCCATAGTCCATTCCCTCTAACCCTTCCAATTAATGCCTTTTGTCCTCTAAATATCAAACCTTCCAGCTATACAATTTTCCTCCCCCATTATATTATTCAATCTCTAATGTGTGGAAATATTATTAAAGAATTTAATTAAATCTGCATGTTCCCCCTTATTTGGATAGAGATCAAAAGGTTGCAATCTGATTCTTTTATTTTTTAAACCCATAAACTACTAACTTTGTCCCTTATATAAGCTTGATTTGCTATTTTCTCATATCAAAACAAACTTAGCTAGCATATTTGATAATTCTATAATGTGGATAGGTGTTCTTTAAATATCATTTTTTATATAAATGTGTTAAAATTTTGATTTCTCATCTCTAAAAAAATGAATAGTATAAATAAGTGATATATTCTAAAACATAGTAGTAAATAATACCATTGTCCTTAAATATAGTACTCTTGATATTTTTTCTCCTATGATATCTTCATAGAACTTCTTTCAAATATTCATTTATATATTAGTTGTGTTAATTATTTATTTACCAAAGTAAGAATAATCAACATATTTAATATTAATATTAATTTTTCTAATTTGTGCAATTTAATTTTTCTCCTATATTTAAGGACGTACAGAAAAATATATAACTAGAGAAAATTATTTTCCAAAATCTAACTGAAATTTACAATTTTTTTTTTAAAAAATACTTTTTATAAATAGGTGGATATCTGTTGACTCCAATAATAATTATGTGATGAATTACTTTACTTAATAGATTAATATAAACGATAAATTTCACTAATTCAATTGTCAAATCAAAAAGTTCTTAGCTTTTGGAAACTATTTGATATTTCATTGAATAATTTCAAATGAACAAATAATAAATTTTTGAAAAATACAAGTAAATATTGATAACTAGATTACATAGTTACAAATTTTAAATTTATTTAAAACTTTACAAGTTTAATTATAAAATATTATGTCAATAATTAAATGTTGAATTAGTAAAACTCATCATTTATATTGAGTTATTAAACGGAGTAATCATCATAAAATTACTCTTGAAATCAACGGATCTCCATCATTTTTAAATAAAAAAAAAAGTTACTTATATATAGATAGAGACATATAACCTATTTGTTACGTGTTCTAAAATAAAATGATCTTAGTATATAATAATTTAGTGATAAAAATATGAAGCTATTTTGTTTTTGTATGTTATAGTGAAATGGTTTTTATTCAAAAGTTAGTTACAAAAAACGAATTTTTTTAATCTCATTTGAAGCTGTTTTTAAATTATTTTTTATATTTTTTTAATTAAAAAACTATAACAAACAGATGAATTTTTTTTTAAAATAATTAATTATTTAAAAAAAATGTTTTTTTAATAAAAAAACTGCAATTATATGAACACAAATTTTAGTCATAAGCGTGCGTTGACCTTTATATAGTAATTAAATAAAATTACAATTCAAAAAGAAATGTTGCTAGACTTTCCCACACTGAAATCTACAAATAGGCCAGCTAAGATTGAGCTTTACTCAACACATCTCTCTCTTCAAACTTCAAACTTCAAACTTCAAACATTGTTGCTGATTTTCTCTTCATTTTTATTTCAAACACAATGGCAGAAATTTTGAATGAAGAACAAATTGTTGAAATCAAAGAAGCCTTTGGCTTGTTTGACAAAGATGGAGATGGTAAGCAAATATCTATCTTTTTGCAATTTTAATGTTTTTTAACCAAATGGGTTGCTAAATCTATATATATTTCAATTTGAATTTTAAATTTATAATCCTTCTTTGATTATGGTTAATATTGTTCTTCATGCTTCATATATTTTAAAAAATATAATGTTCATACATTAATTTGTGTGAATGTATTTTGTTGAAAAATATTTAATAGGGTGCATTACTGTGGAAGAACTTGCTACGGTAATAAGATCATTGGATCAGAACCCAACAGAGGAAGAGTTACAAGATATGATAAATGAGGTTGATGCTGATGGGAATGGAACCATTGAATTTGTTGAGTTCTTGAACTTAATGGCCAAGAAAATGAAAGTAATTATTCTATAGCCCTTTAATTTATTCCAAAGCATTATATTAATGTTTTTTAGTTATCTCAATTTCATTCAGCTCTGTTTTTGAATTTTTGTTTCTCATTTAGGAAACTGATGCTGAGGAAGATCTAAAAGAGGCTTTCAAGGTTTTTGATAAAGATCAAAATGGATATATTTCAGCTAGTGAGGTATATACATATTTTCTCCTCTAATTTGACAATTGATATTTCCTATTCTATTTCTTTTAAATTAGCTAACCAATATTATCGGAGTTGTCTGAAAAACTCAATAAAACATGGTCATTAAACATTTAACCCTCCATTTTTATTCAAAATATTTAAATACACTATTTGAATTATATTACTAATAGTGAATTGCACTAAAATTTACGTTCTCGGAACCTTTCTTTCAATAAAATGACATTCTTAATTAAAAATAAAGTCATTTATTTATGTTTAAAATATTTTAAAAATTGTGATTTAATTTTTTTATTAATTTAAAATTTATCAATCTGATGTATATTTTATTTATTTATCAATTTTATTTTTTAAAGTTAAATAAATAAATTATATATTTTAAAATATTAATTATTTTAAAATTAAATATTTATCAAATTTATTTTAAATTATATAAATATTTATTGATATTTCAATATATATGAAAAAATGCACATTAATTTCACATGCACAACTCACATAGGACGGTACTTTGTACCTTTCCGCAATCTATGAATAATAATAGCTGTATGATTCAAAAAGTGGATTAGGTTGATATTAGAGTACTAAAGAATCTTGCTTTTCAGTTTTTACTCCATTTAGTTGTAAATTAAGTTAATGTGTGCACAAAGGGATACACATGCGTGCCCAACTATATATTAAATTAAATTATTTTATTATTTATGTTTTGTGCAGTTAAGACATGTTATGATCAATTTGGGTGAAAAATTAACTGATGAAGAGGTGGATCAGATGATTAAAGAAGCTGATTTGGACGGTGATGGTCAAGTTAACTATGAAGAATTTGTTAAGATGATGATGACAATTGGATGAAATTAAACTCTCAATCAACAACTTATATCATTTGTTATTCAAATTTATTTATTTTCTTCCTAATCATCCCATCCTCTTGCGAGAAATAATTAATGTTCCTATTATATATTTTTCATGTATTTTAATTTTAATTTACTTGTAGTTGTAGCCCATGATGTTAATCACCAACACATGCATTTAGAGTTAAATCTCATCCACACCACTTGATTTGTTCAACTCCATTCCATAATTATTTTTTTATTCAAATTAATATAATATGGGTGGTCCAAGTAATAAATGGCATATATTTTAAACACGTAATCAATATCTGAGTTCGACCTTATATTCTTACTTGTAAAGAGAATTTAATTTAGATAAAATAATTATCGTTGTAAATCTAATAGATTTGCCAACAAATATTGATCATTACTAAATGATGTTAAATATTTCACAACTGTAAGATTATTATAAGAAAAACTATTTATTACTTCAGTAGTATCAATTTATTTCTAATTACTTGTTATTTTATAATTACGAAAACCCATTACTTATAAAATAGTTATTACTTCAATAGCTTTTGTTCATTTTTAACTATTTGTTATTTTATAATTCAAAAATACATATCTTCTTAATTTTGTTCTTAACTAAATAGAACAAGAGAGCATTAATAAAAGTTAATTATAACAAACTAGTCAAATAGGACATTATCTCAATTGTGGTGATTTAACATCTACCTTTAGTTGGAGGCATGTTAATGTTGAATGTGAACACTTTTGGGTCATCTTAATGGACTTTGACTAAAAAAAATAAGTGGTTAGATTTGAGGATATGATTTATCTTCAGAAATTATATGGTATATGAGTTTGTCATTTTCTTGACTTGTAGCAATAGCAATAGTAGACTTATTATTTTCTATCACTAAGAAATAGGATCTAAACAAGGACCCCCTACCCTACATATTAGTTGTTACACTAACTAACCTTATGTTGAATTAATATTTCTTCTACAAAGATAATAAATGCCAATAAGTTTCACAAGACCGTGTGGTTATATAGTTATGACATTAAAAAAACATAGTTGAAGTATATAGAGCTTGCACTTAGCTGTCTTCAATGACACATGCACATATTGTTAATATGCTATCATGTGACTTTAACAGCATAGGCCACTTTTCTGACTCTTGTTGCCATGTAATCTTTGAATTTTTTAGCTACAATTTCTTTTTTTTTAGTATACTTAATTCAGCCATATAGGCCCTTATTTTGACACAATTTTGATGAATTTATGAGACATGTACCTTTTGTCTTTTGATTTGAGTAAAATGTATCAAAAAGTTTCCATTGAATATCATTGTAAAACAAACAAATTAACAAATGTTACAACTTACAAAAGTTGCCTCCATTAAATCCTCGCTGCTTGCTCTCTCTACATTTATGAAATCTCTCAAACATAGCAAAGCTTAACAAGAAAAAAACCACTTCATCGACCATATGATAATGTTCTTAAACAGACAATACTTCGAAAAAGCAGCGCATTAGACTTGAAGTCAGAACCAATACCAATCAATATTCTCTCCACATTAAAACTCCACTTCCACAAAACCAAATCAGAAAGAAACTCATAACACAAAAAAGTAAAGTAAAAGAGAAAAGTAAGTGCAATTCTAAAGGTTTTAATTTGGCAATGTTGCACAACAAATGCAGCTAGTGAAGAAGTAAGACCGATACTTTCGCTTTTCATTTCCTTTAGGTGAAGAAGATGACTCTTCCTTCACTTCCATCTTTGAACCATCATTGTTATCTTGTGTCTCTGCCATGACTAGAAGATGAGCTTCTTCTTCTTCTTTTAACAAACCAATGAATTCACCTTTAGATATCTCAGAGTAACTTCTTTCCATAGTAACTATTTTCTCTTCCACTTGCATTTCAACACTTTGTAACAAACACTGATCAATGTGATCAGATTCATATTCATCATGAGGCATTGAGTTTCTGAGATTTAGACTTTTCTTGTTAAACAAGTTATCATTGTCAGACTCATAAAGCAATGGAATTTGATCCAATTCTTCTCGTCCCGCTTCGATACAGAGATCGAGATTGAAGCTTGGAGATTTTTGCATCATACAAGAGATCCTTGAATTATCAGGGTTTGATTCAGTACTAAACCTTGTTTCATAACCACCATTTGCAAATATAGAATTGTTTGAATCAGAATTCAAAGAAAAAGATTCTTCCTCAATTTTTTTTATCATGACATAGGAAGATTCTAGATTTTCATTTGTATCTTCAATTTGATTACTATGATGATTCTTTTCCTTTTCATGTATGCATTCAATAACATTTGTTCCAGCAATAAGAAAAACTGCTTCAACTTCAGGAATTTCAGAAACAAAAGAATTTTTTTCCTCTAGAGCATCATTGTTTTCATCTGAAACATTGATGAAGTTGTTGAGAAACTCATTCTCACTCTCAGTGACTTTAGATTCTTCAACTTGATCACTGCTTTCATTTGTTGATTCACTCAATTTGTTTTCTTCATTAAGTACCTTGAAATTTTCTTCATGGTTAGAGTTTAAGGAATCCTCAGTAGTAGTATAGTTGACATTGGTCAATAGATTTTCATTGTTGTTTTCACATAACATTTTTTCTTGTGATTCCTTATCTTTTTCTGAAACATCATGATTAATCTGTTGAAAATGAGAATCTGCTTCTGGTAAAGTATCTTTCAGGAAAGATTCATTGACTTGAATTGAATGTTCAGAGAGAAACACATTGACAACTTCATCATGATTTACACTTGGTAATTCTTGAAATTCTGAATCATTTGATGTTAAAACTGATGTTTCTTCTTCATCTGATACAATGAAGAAAGCTTAAGTTTTCATCTTTGACAATTTTGAATCTTTCAAGTAAATATGGATAAGACTAATGAAAATGTTAATAGATATTGTGTCCTAACCTTGTTTGATTGAAGACTCATCATTAAGGTAATGATTATATGTTACATATGAATTTTTTCTTAAGCATGAGTCTTCTTGCTTCACACATTCTTCATTGCCTTCCAATGAAGAACTTGGCAAGCTCTCAAGGTTTTCATCTTCAACTGATTCAAAATATGGAGACTTTTTAGGTTGTAATATAACTCCAATCATTGGGAATGCATGTCTCTTTAGTTTGGTTATATAGTGTTTTGATATATGTCAAAACTAGACTTAGCATAGGTGTTATTTTAGCTTTGAAGCTTGCGAATCAGAAAACTAATTGAGAAAGTCAATCTTAATCATGCATGACATTAGGTGCATGTTAGGATTACTTATGAAATCCGGGGAAATTCATTGAAATCATTTTAAAGTCATTTTTATATCCATAAATAATTTCATGAAGTCTTTAAATCTTGTATGAATCTAATCATGATATCTTCTGACCTCAGGATGAATTGGTTCACACATATCATGAATCGATTCATGACAATTCAGGATTAATCCCGGAGTTCTAGAACACATATGAATCGACTCATACTTACACATGAATCGATTCAAACAAACACAACTTCAGTTTTTCAATGCATTAAGTTGTGTTTTCTCCCGGAGTTCTATCTCATTGTCCTTATTTCTATGGTGTTATTGACAAAACAATAATTAATATCATATTGAACTTTAAAAAAGATAAATAAATAGGAACAAAGTATTTCTACAGAGGAGAGTTTTAAAGGAACAAGGAGTATTTGACACGTATCATTTTGAAAGGAAAAAAGTTACAAACCTGCTTCAACTTCATGAACCACAGAATTTTTTTCTTGTAGAGCATCACTGTTTTCAGCTGAAACATTGATGGAGTTGTTGACATAAGCATCAAAGAGAAATCCATTCTCAGTTTCTTCAACTTTATCACTGCTTTCATTTGTTGATTCACTTCTGCTCAATTTGTTTTCTTCATGGTTAGAGTTTAAGGAATCCTCAGTAGTATAGTTGACCTTGGTCAATAGATTTTCATTGCTGTTTTCACATAAAAATATTTCTTGTGATTCTATATCTTTTTCTGAAACATCAGAATCGCCATCTGGTAAAGTTTCTTTCAGGGGTGATTCATTGACTTCAAGTGAATCTTCTGAGATAAATTTGACAACCTCATCATGATGTACACTTGGTGATTCTTTAAATTCTGAATCATTTGATTTATTCACAACATTATTAATTAGAAATAAACTATTTTGAAAAATCATTCTTAAGGGACATCAATATCAATATAATATACTAGAACAAACCTCCAAAATCATAAGTTGATAGCTATCTTTATATGTCATGTAATATTAATTTTGACACATCATTTAATAGTCGCATCTCTAAAATTCATTCATTTTTTATTTCACATTCTACTAATTTTTTGTCTATATTTCTATAATTAAAAAATAACAATAAATATATAACTCTCATTACAAACTTGATTTAATTGTTAATTATTTTTTTAATTCTTTGTATATAAATACATCACAATATTTTAATTATATTGTATTATTTAAAATGTAGCAACCATAAATTACCACAAAATATATTAAAACATAAAAATCACATGAAAAATCAATAATCAAACTTATGCACGAACAATCCAATGAAGTTTAAATTAAAATAAATAAAAAAATATTAAAACACAGACATTTAAATTAATAAACCTTTGCAAAAAAAACCAACAAAGAATTTTTTTTATATTAAATTATACATTAAGTATTTTCAATGTAATATACAATTTGTGTTCATTTTTCTTTTATTAGTGTCCGAATACATATTATATTCATTTAATACAAAGAAAGTGTTTCTCTATATAAATTGTTCATGAAAATAAAACCACTCATTTCAAAATATTAAATTTATAGATTAGATAAAGTATAAATCAGAGCATAGTTTTAATTTACAGCAAAAATAATCAAAATCAAGTAGTGATTCTTTATCATTCTTTATCATTCTCAACATTATTTCGTGTTTTGTTGTAAAAAATAATACTTTGAGTTTATTCATTATATATAGTTTCCAAAAAGGATAATTAAATCAAAATATTTTTGAAAAAAAATTGTGACATAACACTTCTAATTAAGAATTAGTTATTGAAAATTTAAGTAGAAATGAGACATTAAACATAAAATATAAGAAATATTAGTTCATTCAATTAGTCAAAAAAAGAATAAAGAAATAATAGTACTCAAGATAAAAAGTAAAACAAAAATAAAAATGATCATCATCTAAAAACCAATGCTTACAAATATATCTCAAATCAACGATTGTAAAATATATATTCTATTTTTATAAGAAGAAGATATTTTATAATGATTCAATGTTTCAAACCAAACAAAATGTATACAAACAATCACTCATCTTTTTTTTTTTTTATAAATATTTTTAGAGTGAAAATCACTCATTTTATTTAAATCTTTTTAATTGTGTATACAAATACTAAGTCATCTTTTTTTAATCATAGTTTTTTAAACTGAAAATCACTTATTTTATTCTAAACTTTTAAATTGTTTCTATTCTAATTATTTTTTTGTTATGCAACCGTTATACTTATAAACTAATAAACTTACAAATTTTAAATCTTTTTTTCGATCAGATTGATATATTTATAAATCATAAATATCACTTTCAAACTTTTTAAAAAATTTATATTGAAAGAATATTTTACAAATTATACTCGCGCAACGTGCGGATTATATTCTAATTTTTTTTAAAATTGAGTTTTTTATATGTCAAAATTTCTAATAATAAACCGTTAAATTATTATATGTCATTTTTTTTAATATATAAGAAATAAATTATACTATTTTTAAATAAATTCTCCTAAAAATTATTTTTAAGAACCTAAAATTAGAATCACTTTTTTAAAAATCTATGACAAAGGGGTCAAGTATATTTTTATGCATACTTGAACAAACATAAACAACTAAATTTTTCCACTGAGTTTATCTTTCCACTTCCCTTACAATCTTTAAAGCGTCCAATTTTTAATTTTTTCTTTCCATTTTTAACTCACTTCAGATAAATTAATCCGGACAAAATTTATTCAAAGTAAATTCGAAAGTGTAAAAACTAACTTTTATTTATTTTTTCATATTTTTGTATTTACCAATCTATTAGCCAATCTAAGTCTAAATTAATTAGTCCGAATAAGGTTAAAAACGAATAAAAAGAATAATTTTGGAGAACTTTTGACCATATATGTATGGACCAAATGTATACATTTATATATTTTCCTTTTTTGTTGCAAAATTCAAAATTGGACCGAATATATTATTTATACATGACTCATGGAAGCTGGTATGGACAAGTATATCCAATATGTATTATGTAATGTTATTTATATATTAATTCTTGAGTTAAGAGCTTAGATATATATATATATATATATATATATATATATATATATATATATATATATATGATTGTTGTGTGACTC
>NC_021163.2:50449062-50502424 GCF_000331145.2 Cicer arietinum | reverse complement strand
TATATATATATATTTTTTAGTTAGGAGCGTATATATATATATATATATATATATATATATATATATATATATATATATATATATGATTGATGTGTGACTCTTAAACACAAGTATTGAGACACACAAAGACAGAGAGAAAGAGAATGGATTTGAGTGAATTGAGAAAAACGATTGAGGAGGTGGAACTTGTGGATGGTCATGCTCACAACTTAGTTGCAGTTGATTCAAACTTTGGTTTTATACATGCCTTTTCACTAGCTCATGGTGATGCTGTTGCTTCAACACAACACTCTCTTTCATTCAAGGTAACTAACTCTCTCCACTTTTTCTTTTGGTGTTTGATGAAAAGGTAAGTAAAGTTTAGTCAAATATTAGTTTAGTCAGCGTTCAAATTCGAGTTATCAGAATAAGTTCATTAACTATTTGAATTGAACGAGTATTATCTTCCTATCTTTTATTTATTTGGACAACTTTCAATATAAATTTTCTTGTCATGAAATATATCTAATAATCCTAACTGGTTATTATGTGATGTCAGAGAAATCTAAGAGATGTAGCTGAATTGTATGGATGTGAGTCAACTTTGGAAAGTGTTGAAGAATACAGAAGAATCTCTGGATTAGAATCCATTAGCTCAACATGCTTCAAAGCTGCAAGAATCTCTACAGTAATCTTTGATGATGGAATAGAATTAGACAAAAAACTTGATACTGAATGGCATAACACTTTTATTCCTCATATCCATAGACTCGTTAGAGTCGAACGCCTTGCAGAAAAAATCCTTAACGAAGTGAGTTCATTCATATGTTTGATTTCTCTATATATACAAATTTTGAATTTATATAAAATTTTGTATGTTTGATCATCGGTATAATATAATAATATTCAACAATTGAATAATATAATAATGTTATTTTTTCTCTTTTTTATATACATTGTATAACAAACCATTGTATGTATGCCATGCCACTTTTCTATTTATGTTCTCTAATATTTATAGTTAATTCTTGAAGGGTTTGCCAGATGGATCTTTATGGACACTAGATTCATTCACTAGTGCATTTCTCTCCAAGTTGGAATCATATCCTTCAAAACTTTTTTTTCTCTCTCTCACTCTACACACATAATTTTGACTGAAATCGTACTTAGTCAGAATTTACTTATCTTCTGATCGAACTTTTACATGCACATAAAATAAGTTCTTACTTTTTGAAGAAGAAAAAAGGTTTAATGTTTTAATTGGATTCCTTAGCATGAGTAGTGTTACAGTTGCTGGTGAGATAGTTGGTTTGAAAAGCATAGCAGCATACTACTTTGGCCTAGAAATCAATACAAATGTGACTAAAAAGGAAGCTGAGGAGGGTCTCCAGCAGGTTTTAGCTGGTGAGTATTAGAGAACGAAAATTGGTTTTAATATATGTTTCATGATATTAATATTACTCATCATCATTAACTTTTATAATTCAGTTTGGAAGCCTGTCTTGGTAGCAAACAAAAACTTGATTGATTACATCTTCTTGCTAAGTTTGGAATTTGCTCAGTCCCATGATTTGCCTATGCAGATACACACAGGGTAATTGATGGTTTGTAATTGATTGATACTGTTAACATTTATTGATTTCTAAAAAGAAAATCAGCTATGTTTATTTGAAATAATTTGAGTTGGTAAGTGTTCAATAGGATTGAAAAAGTGTTAAAGAAAGTCACTAATTGGATGTGATATAGTTCGAAAAAGCGTTAATAAGTGGGAGGATTCTTACCTAGTGGTTAATGAGTTTTAGCACAATCAGGAGAATCTGAGTGTCAATCATGGTTGGAACATCATTGTCCAGACTTTACTTATCTCTCAGCCTGACTCCGAATTATTAGGTCCCTTTCTCTTGGGAACTAAAAGTTTAAAGCCAAAAAAAATTAGGAGACATCTTTCATCTTACTAATTTATTTGGTGAGGTTGAGTTAAATTCAACTTAAATTAAAATATAGTATCAGAATCTATCTAAGACTCGTTAGATCACTTATTATCAGGCTATTCAGGTCACACTCTAGTTATTTAGTTTGCTTGATTATACTTGTTGCTTTAACATAAGATACTAAACTTTTTCTTTTTATTAATAGCTTTGGGGATAGAGGTTTGAATCTAAGAATGTCAAATCCTCTTTATCTCCACAATGTTCTTGAGGACAAGAAATTTGCAAAGTGCAGGATTGTTCTGTTACATACATCATATCCATTCTCAAAGGAAGCATCATATCTAGCTTCTCTTTACTCCCAAGTAAACACTTTACAACTAAGTGATTTGTATTTGTAGATTTGAATTTGAATTACATGTTGACTTGGATTGCAAGTAATCCAATCTTCTCGTTCAGGTTTACCTTGATTTTGGTTTGGCTATTCCAAAGCTTAGTGTACATGGAATGATTTCTTCAGTGAAAGATCTTTTAGAGCAAGCTCCATTAAATAAGGTGACAACATAACCATTTTATAAAAGTTTACTAAGTATAGAAATTTCATATATACTAAACTTGCAATAAGAATTAGAAGAAAAAGTTCATATGGTATGAGGAATTAATATAAGAAGTTTTAGTTTGCAACACTTATATCCAAAGCAAGGATTGTATATTTTCCAATTTTTATAACTTAATTCTAGAAGTTATTTCTTTTAACTTTTGGCCATGGCATTTCATGTATCATAATATACTAAACTTTGCATTCTATTGCAGGTGATGTTCAGTACTGATGCCTATGCATTTCCTGAACTCTTCTACTTAGGTTAGTTAACATCAATTATGTTACCTAAATTTGAAGATATTATTGAAGTTCTTTTGTTCTGAGATATGAATTTTATACCTTGCTTAGATCATAAAAATCATTAGAGTCAAGGATTATCTAATAAATATTATGCCTAGCTGTTTGTATTAAGTTGGACCAAAACATTTTACTTATATATAAATACATCATATTTGAATTCTTCTGTCATATCAGTACTTCGTTAGTGGATAATATGTAAATATCTCTTGTTTTCGTAGGTGCTAAGAAGGCTCGCGAAGTTGTTTTTGTTGTTCTGCGTGATTCATGCATCGATGGTGAGCTCACTGTTCCGGAGGCTGTGGAAGTTGCAAAAGACCTCTTTGCACGAAATTCAATCAACTTCTATAAGATTACCAACTAACTAACTGTGTTGTTAGTTCAAATTATTATAATTGTTAAGATTTCATATTAGGTGGTAATTTCTTTGTCAAATGTTGGTTTTTACTTTAGTATTCCAGTTTGTTATCAGTTATATAGTTCTGCTCAAATGTTGATTTTCAGTTTCAGTTACTATATAAGCCAATGTTAGTTTTTCAATCATAAGTTTCTCCTATTTCTTCTAATACTACTAATTTATCTTGGAATACAAAAGTCAAAGTTGGACACATTTATATACAAAGGGTATTTTAGCAACATCGACATACAAAATAAGCACACTAAGTATACTACTATCTACTTTTTTTAATATACGTGAAAAAGCAAAAGATGCTTATAAAAGGGACAATAAAGTATTCTAACCTGGTTTGATTGATGACTCATAATTAAGATAATGATTATATGTTAGAGATGGATTTTTTCTTAAGCATGACTTTTCTTGCTTCACACATTCTTCACTACCTTCCAATGAAGAACTTGATAAGCTCTCACAGTTTTCACCTTCAACTGATTCAGCATGTGGAGACTTTTCAGGTTGTGCGACTCCATTCATTTCTTCCCCTACAGAACAGAATCATAAATAATTTTTAGAATATGTTTCTAAGTTACTTTTAGTTACTCTCTCAGTTCCTATTTACTTGTCATTTTAAGGTTATTTACGCATATCAAGATAACTAATAAATATCTAGTCTTTTGATGAAATTAATTTTTTTTCCTTATAATACCCTTAATTATTTATCACCTCACTCCCTTTATTTCTCTCTCTCCACACTAAATTTTTAAGGGTTTTATTGACAAAACATAGTTAATATTGTATTGAACTTTGATGACGAAAATAAATATGAAGAAAAAAATTCTACTAAGGAAAAAAAGATACAAACCTTCACCAACAAAAGAATTTCTCAAATTCAATGGATCATAAAAAGCCAAGATGGTAGTGTTTCCTTGATCATCTATGTCATTGGTAAAAGGAATTATCATGTTTTCATCTTGTTTCTCTTCCTGAGACTTATCTTCAACTTCAAGTTCACTTTTTTTATCATCATAATCCAACCCTGCAGCTACTTCCTGATCATCTTTGCCTTTCAATAAATCACTTTTAAGTGAACTTATTGTAGCTTTCTCCTCAACATCTTCCGCTTCATTAGTTTGATGCATTTGATTCTCCATATTCATGTCCCTTTCATGAGTAACACCTTCCAATGAATCATTTTCAAGCTTGCTTTCTATATCGTGTGAAATGAGTCCTGTATCTTTCTCTTCAACATCTTTGGCCTCATCTTCTGGAATCATTTGAGTTTCCACTTTCGCATCGTCTCCGCGACTTTCTTCTTGCTGTGAAACTTTTCCAAGTTCAGTTGTTGCATCTTCAGAAGCCAATTCTGTAACATTCTCTCCGACATCTTCCTCTTCAGCTTTTGTATGCATTTCATTTTCCATATTTATGTCACTTGCATAAGTATCATCCAATGAATCACTTTCAAGCATGTTTGTTGTGTTGTTTTTAGAATCAAACAATGCAGCTTTCTCATCAGCATCATTGGCTTCATCTATTAAAATGGTTTGAATTTTTTCTTTTGAATCATCTTCATGACCATCTTCTTGTGCTATATCTTTTCCAAGTTCAATTGTTATATCACTAGAAGTGTTTGAATCTTTTTCCATAACATCTTTGGCTAAAGATATTGGTATATTATGATTTTCTTCTTTGACACAATCTTCATAAACATCTTGTGATATCTCATTTGCAAGTTCACTGGTATCCTCTAGGAGATTCTTTTTATCAGCTTCACTTATGTTATCTTCCTCTACAAAACGGCAAATTAATTTTGTTTTTAAAAAGAAAAAATTCAACTCTACTTAAACAAAAAAATTTTGAAACTAAGTGACCAAATTCAAGTTGCTCATGAACTTCAGTGAAGAACAAATCGTTCTGAAAAACAAGAATTTGAATTTTGACTGAAAAAACCCTTGGTCAGGCTTTACTTACCTCTCAGTCAAAATACTTTAGATTACTAGTACCACCTGAGAAAATGAGAGTTAAGACAAAAAAAAAAATCATCATTTCTATAACAAAATATGTACCTTTGATAGCAGAAGTGTTGTTATTACCCATTTCATTGCCCATACTCAAATTTCCAAATCCTGAAATATAAACAATGTTACAGACTATGACACAATTGGTTTGTTCTAATAGATCATGATATATTAAAGTAAAGTACTCCAAATTCAAAATATGCAAGAAAAGTTAATGTTATACCATTACCATACCATGATTATTGATGATGATACTCACATGCTCCTAGATTTAAACATTTGAAGACAGCTTATTTTTGTGTCATTTCCAGAGTGTTTCATACTTGCTTTGAACAACCACTAACATGGTGTTGCTTAGTGCATGAGCCTCATTTTGGGTCATATGTCTGCTTAATAAGCATATCCTAAAAGTAATTGAACATATATAATTATATATAATATATGAATGCAATGCTTAATAACTTTGGTCATGAATGCTTAATAATCTAAGAGGATGATGTGACCAAATAATGTTCACTTTCGGTGAGTCCATAATTGTTAAGTAGCTCATCACTGGTCTCACCATATTAAATTGTTGTTAAACTATGGCATGTATGATGATTTGATTTAATTCTTTTCTAACAATATAAATGAATCAGTTGCAAATTAACTACTTATTATCATTATAGTTTGTTCCTAAACTGCTTCCTGTTTAGCTTTTAGGAATACATTTTCAACCTCAAACGGCTTTCCATGTGTTGTTTTGCTTTTCTAAAGTTAAAGAGTGAGATTTTGAACTGTCTGAAACTGACTAGTATGGACAAAGGACCCTATGAACTATATATGTATATATGACAGACAGGCATTAAAGACATGTCCTTTTAAGTTTTAACAAATGAAAACATTGAGCGTCACATGCTCACATAGAGACGAACACCAGACATGACACCACGATGATAATAATAATATGAAAAAATTAAAGTAATTGAATGTAACTATATGTGTCGTTGTTGTCGGTGTCAAGGCCGATATCGAACACCAACACGTATCGGTATTGGTATTGGACACTGGCACATGTTGGAAACTAGGGACCCCTTCAATCTGAAAATGTCGATGCTACATGCATGTTTATATTTTTTTTTCATTGATGAAGAGAATGGTGTGATGATCATGATTAGGCCTAGGTAATTGGGTGTATTGTTTCTTCATTACTTTTATTTTTTTTGTTCTTTGTAGTTTATACTTTACATGCAAGGTGGTTTGGGAAAGACCTCATTTACAGGCTTGGGCTCATCATTGTGTGCATTATTAATCTTTGGTACTCCCTCTACCTTTTTTTATATGATAAGAAGACAACTCAGACCTTTCTCAAATCTTTATCATTTTCAAAGTAATATATATATAAAGAAAAGAAAAGTTGGTGAGTTTTATATATAACTGACTAGTAAAGCTATCTAGCTGAAAAATAGAATATGTATAAGGGAAAAACTTTTCTTAAGATAAATAGAAGTTCTGATGTCATTCTCATGTGGTTATTTTCCTCCTGTTAAACTCTTTTTTTCTAATCTAAATGTCCTTCTTCTTCTGGTTTAATTAAATTGATAATTGAACAACAATGACAATAGATACTCCCTTACAAAATGTTTTTGTTCATAATTTTTGTTGGATCTGTGTTGGTGACAATTGCTGCAAGACTTTAATAGTGAAGTTGTTGATGAAGATTATATGTAGCAAATTCCAAAGCGTATTGTTACACTAGCCTTTAGGTTCGATTCGCCTCCACCAATCGGATGCAAATGAGATAACCAAGAGTATCTTTCAATAGTATGTTACAAAAGAATGATTCTTATTCTTTACTCATGCATTAGAAAAGAATAAGATGACTTAGCATATAAGAATAGGTGAGAAAAGTGGATGGCAATCAGTAGAATTCGTTGCAATTCTTGGTTCTGCCACTGTTTACGAAGGGATATATACATATAACATTTGAAGAATTGCATTGGTCTGTTGGTCAATGCCTCTTCATTTTTAATCAACAATCGCGTCTTTTCAAGCCGGAATTTATTCAAAAAATAAGGAAGAAGCAGGATTCAAACTTGTGACCTGTTGGATTTTGAGTTTCAAAAACAATTTAAAATTCACAATTTATGCCACCGAAGATATTACTGGGTTGAGTCGCGGACTAGTTCGCTCTCTTTAAGACGTTTCGCGGCACTGCCCAAATTGTGCAAGGCAGACTATCAACCACGAAGTCCCCAAGATAAAACAGCTCAGATTCACTGTATCGGAGTTCCACTGCACCGTAGAAAACCGTTCTAGAATTACACCCTCAATATGGCAGTTAAAACCACTCTCAATATGACAATTAAAGTCACTCTCAATATGGTCATATGACCATTCATAACTACGGCATAATAACCGCTCAAAAAGACAAAAACGGATGGACTACGGCATAATAACCGCTCTAAAAACAAAATGAGTACGACATAGCAACCGCTCTAAAAACAAAAGGACTACGGCATAACAACCGCTCAAAAAACCGAAAGAACTACAGCATAACAACCGCTCTAAAGCCGAAGGGACTACGGCATAATAACCGCTCTAAAAATCAAAGGGACTGCGGCATAATAACCGCTCTAAAACCGAAGGGACTGCGTCATTATAACCGCTCTAAAAAATCGAAGGGACTGCGGCATAATAACCGCTCTAAAACCGAAGGACTGCGGCATAATAACCGCTCTAAAAAATCGAAGGAACTGCGGCATAATAACTGCTCTAAAACCGAAGGGACAGAAAGAAATGGGAGAAGTGGCTCGAAAATTAGGCGAGCAGAATATAAGAGATAAGAGGGATAAAAGAGAAAGTTTGGAAAAGCATCCAACTTTGGTGTACTTTTCACAATAGCTTGAAACTCATTATATAGTGCTGGAAGCAAAGTCACATATGTTTTCTAAACAATGTGGGACTTTAGTATATTGTTATATCACTAGAAGTGTTTGAATCTTTTTCC
Source organism: Cicer arietinum (assembly GCF_000331145.2). Lineage (NCBI taxonomy): Eukaryota > Viridiplantae > Streptophyta > Magnoliopsida > Fabales > Fabaceae > Cicer > Cicer arietinum. Next base: position 50,494,215 of record NC_021163.2, on the reverse strand, counting down.
ATAACATCTTTGGCTAAAGATATTGGTATATTATGATTTTCTTCTTTGACACAATCTTCATAAACATCTTGTGATATCTCATTTGCAAGTTCACTGGTATCCTCTAGGAGATTCTTTTTATCAGCTTCACTTATGTTATCTTCCTCTACAAAACGGCAAATTAATTTTGTTTTTAAAAAGAAAAAATTCAACTCTACTTAAACAAAAAAATTTTGAAACTAAGTGACCAAATTCAAGTTGCTCATGAACTTCAGTGAAGAACAAATCGTTCTGAAAAACAAGAATTTGAATTTTGACTGAAAAAACCCTTGGTCAGGCTTTACTTACCTCTCAGTCAAAATACTTTAGATTACTAGTACCACCTGAGAAAATGAGAGTTAAGACAAAAAAAAAAATCATCATTTCTATAACAAAATATGTACCTTTGATAGCAGAAGTGTTGTTATTACCCATTTCATTGCCCATACTCAAATTTCCAAATCCTGAAATATAAACAATGTTACAGACTATGACACAATTGGTTTGTTCTAATAGATCATGATATATTAAAGTAAAGTACTCCAAATTCAAAATATGCAAGAAAAGTTAATGTTATACCATTACCATACCATGATTATTGATGATGATACTCACATGCTCCTAGATTTAAACATTTGAAGACAGCTTATTTTTGTGTCATTTCCAGAGTGTTTCATACTTGCTTTGAACAACCACTAACATGGTGTTGCTTAGTGCATGAGCCTCATTTTGGGTCATATGTCTGCTTAATAAGCATATCCTAAAAGTAATTGAACATATATAATTATATATAATATATGAATGCAATGCTTAATAACTTTGGTCATGAATGCTTAATAATCTAAGAGGATGATGTGACCAAATAATGTTCACTTTCGGTGAGTCCATAATTGTTAAGTAGCTCATCACTGGTCTCACCATATTAAATTGTTGTTAAACTATGGCATGTATGATGATTTGATTTAATTCTTTTCTAACAATATAAATGAATCAGTTGCAAATTAACTACTTATTATCATTATAGTTTGTTCCTAAACTGCTTCCTGTTTAGCTTTTAGGAATACATTTTCAACCTCAAACGGCTTTCCATGTGTTGTTTTGCTTTTCTAAAGTTAAAGAGTGAGATTTTGAACTGTCTGAAACTGACTAGTATGGACAAAGGACCCTATGAACTATATATGTATATATGACAGACAGGCATTAAAGACATGTCCTTTTAAGTTTTAACAAATGAAAACATTGAGCGTCACATGCTCACATAGAGACGAACACCAGACATGACACCACGATGATAATAATAATATGAAAAAATTAAAGTAATTGAATGTAACTATATGTGTCGTTGTTGTCGGTGTCAAGGCCGATATCGAACACCAACACGTATCGGTATTGGTATTGGACACTGGCACATGTTGGAAACTAGGGACCCCTTCAATCTGAAAATGTCGATGCTACATGCATGTTTATATTTTTTTTTCATTGATGAAGAGAATGGTGTGATGATCATGATTAGGCCTAGGTAATTGGGTGTATTGTTTCTTCATTACTTTTATTTTTTTTGTTCTTTGTAGTTTATACTTTACATGCAAGGTGGTTTGGGAAAGACCTCATTTACAGGCTTGGGCTCATCATTGTGTGCATTATTAATCTTTGGTACTCCCTCTACCTTTTTTTATATGATAAGAAGACAACTCAGACCTTTCTCAAATCTTTATCATTTTCAAAGTAATATATATATAAAGAAAAGAAAAGTTGGTGAGTTTTATATATAACTGACTAGTAAAGCTATCTAGCTGAAAAATAGAATATGTATAAGGGAAAAACTTTTCTTAAGATAAATAGAAGTTCTGATGTCATTCTCATGTGGTTATTTTCCTCCTGTTAAACTCTTTTTTTCTAATCTAAATGTCCTTCTTCTTCTGGTTTAATTAAATTGATAATTGAACAACAATGACAATAGATACTCCCTTACAAAATGTTTTTGTTCATAATTTTTGTTGGATCTGTGTTGGTGACAATTGCTGCAAGACTTTAATAGTGAAGTTGTTGATGAAGATTATATGTAGCAAATTCCAAAGCGTATTGTTACACTAGCCTTTAGGTTCGATTCGCCTCCACCAATCGGATGCAAATGAGATAACCAAGAGTATCTTTCAATAGTATGTTACAAAAGAATGATTCTTATTCTTTACTCATGCATTAGAAAAGAATAAGATGACTTAGCATATAAGAATAGGTGAGAAAAGTGGATGGCAATCAGTAGAATTCGTTGCAATTCTTGGTTCTGCCACTGTTTACGAAGGGATATATACATATAACATTTGAAGAATTGCATTGGTCTGTTGGTCAATGCCTCTTCATTTTTAATCAACAATCGCGTCTTTTCAAGCCGGAATTTATTCAAAAAATAAGGAAGAAGCAGGATTCAAACTTGTGACCTGTTGGATTTTGAGTTTCAAAAACAATTTAAAATTCACAATTTATGCCACCGAAGATATTACTGGGTTGAGTCGCGGACTAGTTCGCTCTCTTTAAGACGTTTCGCGGCACTGCCCAAATTGTGCAAGGCAGACTATCAACCACGAAGTCCCCAAGATAAAACAGCTCAGATTCACTGTATCGGAGTTCCACTGCACCGTAGAAAACCGTTCTAGAATTACACCCTCAATATGGCAGTTAAAACCACTCTCAATATGACAATTAAAGTCACTCTCAATATGGTCATATGACCATTCATAACTACGGCATAATAACCGCTCAAAAAGACAAAAACGGATGGACTACGGCATAATAACCGCTCTAAAAACAAAATGAGTACGACATAGCAACCGCTCTAAAAACAAAAGGACTACGGCATAACAACCGCTCAAAAAACCGAAAGAACTACAGCATAACAACCGCTCTAAAGCCGAAGGGACTACGGCATAATAACCGCTCTAAAAATCAAAGGGACTGCGGCATAATAACCGCTCTAAAACCGAAGGGACTGCGTCATTATAACCGCTCTAAAAAATCGAAGGGACTGCGGCATAATAACCGCTCTAAAACCGAAGGACTGCGGCATAATAACCGCTCTAAAAAATCGAAGGAACTGCGGCATAATAACTGCTCTAAAACCGAAGGGACAGAAAGAAATGGGAGAAGTGGCTCGAAAATTAGGCGAGCAGAATATAAGAGATAAGAGGGATAAAAGAGAAAGTTTGGAAAAGCATCCAACTTTGGTGTACTTTTCACAATAGCTTGAAACTCATTATATAGTGCTGGAAGCAAAGTCACATATGTTTTCTAAACAATGTGGGACTTTAGTATGTATAGAATTGAAACTACACAAAATATGATAGTTTTCCAAAGTGGGATTTCAAAAAAATTATTTCCAATGTGCGACATATACTAGATATAAGACAAGTATCACACTCTTCATATAATTGTAGTAAAATATCATCATTATAATCTTCCATGCTTTACGATGAATAGTTATCTCAAACAAAGAAGAGACAAACCACTAGACATGACATTAGCAAGTTCAACAAATAAAAAATAAAAAAATAAAAAAAAAACATAAAATAAAATCAAAAATTTTATTGCAGAGCAAAAAATTTCAATTAAGTAAATAAATTAAATTCAATAGTGATATGACAATCCCCGACAACGGCGCCAAAAAATTGATATCGTTTCAGCAAGTGTACTGAATCGTTGCAAGTAATAATAAAACGGTAGTACCGAGTGTCGAACTCAAGGATTGCGTTTTACTATTGAATTATATTTGATTACTAGAATTGAACAAAAAGGTTCCCAAGTTGATTGAAATAATGTTTGAAATTAACAACAATAATAAAATTGATCTTTTATAATGAGAAAAATGTCAGGGATGAGTTTCACTTCGAATCCAACCTTGGTGTCTAATTTGATCCTAGTTACTGAATTCCTTTATTGAATTATTACCGAATTCTCTTTATTATTCTTGCCCTAATGTCTTAGTGACAGAACCTTTAATTCCAAAGTAACCCCTAATTCCTTAGTGGATTTAAGATTAGAATTAAGCATTACCGTATAGAAATTCTCTTGTAAATTATTGCTTTGCAACTAATTTAATTGGTTTCATGACCTGCATCTATCCCTAGACTACAAATTCATGAATTTCTCATCTCAAGCATTCGTAAAGTCCACTTCCGTTTCAAAATACAAATCGTAGAACATTTTAATGTTGATCAAGCAATAAAAAGCATTAAGCACAGAGATGAGAAAAACAATTCAATAAACTCATTCATATAACTAGAAATCAAATCAGAAAAATAAGGGTTTCATCTGGTTACACTCATCCCTAACAAATAGGGTTTAGTTACTCATGACAGAGATACAAAAGATAAGGATTAAAGAAGAATTACAAGAATGATTCATGGATGATTCTTGATAAAACTGCTTCAATGGTGTTAGAAACGGCCGTCTTTGAGTTTTTATGCTAGGGCACAAGTCTCCCAAGTTCCCCAGAGTCAAAAAGATCCCTAAAACAGTAAAAATCTGCGTTTTTATGGTTGCTGGTGCGCGTCGCGCGCTCCAGGCGCGCGTTGATAGAACTGAAACATGATAAATGCGCTCCAAACGCGCAGGGCGCGCTCCAGACGAGCAGGGCGCGCTCCAGACGCGCAGGGCGCGCTCCAGGCGCGCAACATCTGTTGTCTGATGTATTTTTGCATTTTTCTCATCTTTTGCGTCTGAATTTGGTCCCGGTGTCTTCATGAAAGTTGTAGATATGGATCGTAGCTTTCATTAGCACTTGGAGTGACACTAATTGGACATCTAGAACTCCAGATATGGCTGAAATACTCCACATATGTCATGTTGATTTTTCACCAAAATTCAGCACTGCACTAAAACAAAACGCAATGTAAAATTACGACAAATTCCTACTTAATCAACGAAATAAAAACAAAAAACATTTTATTAACTCAAAGAACAAAAATCAACAAAATGTATCAAATAAATCCTTGATTTAACTGATGATTGAGGATAAATAAGACTAAAACAGTGGGAAAATATGCATATGATGAAGAATCATCAGGAGTCATCTAATAAGATATTCCAATCAGCATCATTGTATCCTTCAAGGATAGTAGGAAATCTTCGATAATGTAATCTGAGACTCATGGTCCTTTTAAGGTATCTCATGACTCTTTTGATAGCGTGTCAATGCTCCATACTAGGTCTACTAGTAAACCTGCACAATAATCCCACAACACAGGAAATGTCGGGTCTAGTACAATCAGTGGCATACCTGAGGCTGCCAATGATGTCGGGTCTAGTACAATCAGTGGCATACCTCATTCGATATAATCAAGTTATCAAACTTTTCATGCCATTTCTTAGGAGCTTATTTAAGACCATACATGGATTTATCTAACATACATACCCTGTATTCTTGTCCTTGAATTACAAAACCTTTAGGTTGTTCCATAATAGATTTCTTCTTCCTCACCTTTTAAAGGAGTTGTTTTAACATCCATTTGGTGTAACACCAGGTTAAGAATAGCTGCTAGTGATATGAGTATTCTAATGGATGTTATTCTAATGATCGGTGGAAAAGTCTCGAATAAATCTATATTTTCTCCTTGTCTAAAACCGTTGGCTACAAGGTGTGCCTTGTATTTATCAACAGATCCATCGGGTTTTAGTTTCTTTTCCAAAATTCATTTACAAACTATTGGTTTGCAACCAAGAGGCAAGTATACTAAATGTCAGGTTCGGTTAGACTCTAGAGAATCCATTTCATCGTTTATAGCTTCTTGCCATAAATCTGCATCCAATGATTACAGAGCTTCTTTAGGATTTGCAGGATCCTCTTCTAGATTATAAGCCATATATTATGGTCCATAATAACCGCTCTATTAATTATCACGAATTATGGTCCATAATAAGCCATATATTATGGCTCGAAAATTAGGCGAGCAGAATATAAGAGGAAGAAAAGAGAAAGTTTGGAAAAGCATCCAACTTTGGTGTACTTTTCACAATAGCTTGAAACTCATTATATAGTGATGAAAGCAAAGTCACATATGTTTTCTAAACAATGTGGGACTTTAGTATGTATAGAATTGAAACTACACAAAATATGATAGTTTTCCAAAGTGGGATTTCAAAAAAATTCTTTCCAATGTGGGACTTGAATTTTAAAAAACAAGTTTTTCTTTCCACTTAAATTTACAAAAAATATTTCTTTCCAATGTGGGACTTCAACACATTTTTAAATTCACACTATAACATACTTATGTTCCAACATATTTCCACACAATGAACACAACCACTAAACCAACAACAATTTCATATTAATTATCACGAATTATACATACATATATTATCCAATATTTTGGAAATATCTCACAATCCCCCACCATTTTCAAAATATATTTAGTCCCATAATTTTGGAAATATCATGGTTTCAGGTAATGGTATCTTACGATTTGAACCACTACTTAGTAAGCTATGGGTTCCACTTATCTCAAATAGATTGGTAGACAAGCTTTGAACCAGTTATTCATTAGAACAAATGTGCACAACTTACACATGAAATCTCGGTACTATCGAAAGAATTATAAAGATGACACATTTGTTAAGATCTTGTGTCATGTACCCTTTTCATGAGAATTTAAGAGTCAAGCCCTTTAACTCTTCGAAGCGGCCTCACTTCATCCTCACATATGTAGGCTATATCAGAAATACACCCATAATATGTATTTCAGCAAATTTATGTTATATGTCTATTAAGAGTAAAACTCAACCTTCCAACTTTATACTTATGGTCCAAGTACTTTCAACCTTTGGGATGTATCTATATTCAAATACTTGCAATCATTCTAATAGTGTACTTTTATCATTGAACTCAAGACTTGATGTTACTCAAGTGTGAGTCGATTTTCCACCATTGATGATTAATTAGATATGGGCTTGAGTCTCATCCCCAATGATGTCTTCAACACCATGTCCCTTGTCAGACCTTTCGTCAAAGGATCTGCAAGATTCTTTTCAGTTCTTACAAACACTATGGATATTACTCCATTTAAAATTAAATCCTTTACATAGCTATGTCTTAGACCAATATGTCTAGATTTTCCATTATATACTCGGCTATATGCTTTAGATAGTGTGGATTGACTATCGCAATGTATGGATACTGGTGCCATTGGCTTTGGCCAAATTGATATCTCATACAACAAATTTCTTAGTCATTATGCCTCTTTACTGCATGCAGCTAGGGCAATGAATGATGCAGCCATGATGGAGTCGGCAATGCAAGTTTGTTTCTTTGATCCCCAAGAAACTGCACCTCCACCAAGGTTGAAGATCCATCCACTTGTGGAAGCATGATCCTCAACATAAGTTACCCAATTGGCATCTGTATATCCTTCCAAAACTGAAGGATATACAGATACAACCACTATAGACTAAACTATAGTTAATTGTTCCTTTCAAATATTTTAATACTCTATTAACAGTCTGCCAATGTTCTTTATTTGGACGCTATATCAGGTCTGGTACAGGTCATGGCATACATCAAACATCCGATTACCTTTGAATAATCTAGTTGTGCCATAGGGCATCCTTTATGTGGTTGTAAACTAATATTTTGATCAAATTTCTTTAGCACTTTATCAATATAATGAGATTGACATAAACCAATATTTACTCCATCTCTAATGATTTTAATTCCTAAAATCACATCTGCTTCACCTAAATCTTTCATATCAAAATTTTTTGATAAGAAAGTTTTAGTTTTTTCTACCTCGTCTAAATTGGTGTCAAAGATTAACATATCATCCACATATAAACAAATCATAACACCATTTCCATTATGAAATTTATTATAAATACACTTGTCAGATTCATTTATTTTGTATCCATTGGAAAGAAAAACTTTATCAAACTTTTGGTGCCATTGTTTGGGTGCTTGTTTTAACCCGTATAAGGATTTAGTCAATTTACACACTTTATGTTCTTGCCCTTTGATAACAAATCCTTCAGGTTGTTTCATATACACCTCTTCATCTAAATCTTCATTTAGGAAAGCAGTTTTAACATCCATTTGATGGATTACAAACTTATAGATAGAAGCTAGTGCCAAAAGCACTCTTATGGATGCAATTCTTGCAACAGGTGCATAAGTATCAAAGTAGTCGATACCTTCTTTTTGTGTAAACCCTTTAGCAACAAGTCTAGCTTTGAATTTATCAATGGTATCATCAACTTTCATTTTCTTCTTAAAGATCCATTTACAGCCTATTGGTTTGGATCCAGGTGGGAGGTCTACCAATTTCCAAGTTTTATTCCTCGTGATTGAGTCCATTTCCTCTTGGATGGCTTCTTTCCAAAATGAAGAGTCTTGAGACTTTATTGCCTCTTCATATGTGTCTGGGTCACTTTCTAAATTGTAGCAAATTGGTCCATAACTGTTACTGGAATCATTTGTACCTTCTACAAGGAACATAAAGAAGTATAGGCCATAATCTTTTTCTTTTCTGGCTCTTTTACTTCTTCTGAGTTCTGAACATGTCAGAGTATCATTATTAGATACATTATTTTCTAGGCTTTGTACACTAGAACATAAAGTTTCCTTGGGATGTGGAATTGAGTTAAATCTATTTTCTTGAAAAATTGCATCTCTTGACTCAATCATTGTGTTAATAGGATATGAGTCATTAGATTCAACAATCATGAATCTATAGGCCTTGCTATTTTCAGCATAGCCCAGAAATACACTTTCAATTCCTCTTTCTCCCCAATTTCTTTCTTTTTGGTTCAAGAACCTTAACAATTGCTCTACATCCCCAAACTTTCATATAGTTAAGATTGGGTTTTCTTTTCTTCCAGAGTTCATATGGGGTTATCTTGTTCCTTTTATTGAGAAATCTATTTAGCAAATAACATGCAGATAACATGGCTTCACCCCAATAACCTTTAGATAAACCAGAATAGGATAACATGGCATTCACCATTTCTTCTAATACCCTATTTTTCCTTTCTGCAATTCCATTTTGTTGTGGGGAATATGGTGCAGTTGTTTGATGCACAATACAAGTGGACTCAAAATACTCAGGATGATAGAACTTTCCTCCCCTATCACTTCTAAAACACTTAATAAAAGTTTCATGTTGAAGTTCTACTTGTGCTTTAAATATTTTAAATTTGTCTAAAACTTCATTCTTAGAGTGCATTAAATAAACATAACAAAATCTAGAGTAATCATCAATAAAAGTGACAAAATACTTTTTACCACCAATTGTAGGCCAACCATGTAAATCGCATACATCAGAGTGAATTAAATATAATACCTTAGAACTTCTTTCAACATTTTTAAAAGGTTGTCTTGTGATTTTAGTTAGCATGCAAGTAGTACATGAATTTGAATTTTTATCAAAAGTCGGAATTAAATTTGATTTCATCATATCATTCAATTTTCTAAAGTTAATATGTCCTAGTCGCATATGCCATAAATCACAAGATTCAACAATATAAGCAGAAATCATATTATTATTATTATAGTTACTGATAACATTACATTTGAACATATTTTCACAAAGGTAACCCTTCCCTACAAACATACCACCTTTAGAGAGAATAAATTTATCCCCCTCAATTACACATTTGAAACCAAACTTATTTAGTAAAGGTACATAAATCAAGTTCTTCCTAACATCAGGAACATAAAATACATCTTTAAGAGTAAGTATTTTTCCAGAAGTGAATTCAATCTCCACTATTCCTTTTCCTTTGACTTGGACAGTTGAGGCATTTCCCTTGTACAAAATACTTCCATCTTCTTGATTAATGGTCTTAAATAGTTATTTGTTTTTGCACACATGGCGGGTAGCACCAGAGTCTATCCACCAAGATTCAACATCTTCAATCATGTTGAGTTCAAAAATCACAGCAACAAGATTATCTTTTGTTGCACTTGAATTCTTCTCTTTGTTCTTATTTTTCAAGAACCTGCACTCATTTTTAAAGTGTCCTGGTTTTCCACAACGATAACAACTTCCTTTTCTTTTCTTTCGTTGTTCATTATTACCATTGTATTTTTCATGAGATTTATCAAAATCTCGATTTCTTTTATTAAAAGATTTGCTTTAATTTCCTTCCTCCATTACATGGACCTTTTCATGAGAAAATTAGTTTTTAGTATCATCGTGTTTACGATACTCTTCTTCTAAACGAAGGTGATTAACCAATTGCTCAAGTGATATGTCATCTTTCTTATGTTTCATTGATTTTTTGAAATCTTTCCACAAAGGTGGAAGTTTGTCTATTATGGAGGATACAATAATAGTTTCATCCATGTGCATTTGATGTTGTTTGTAGTTATTAAGAATACGTTCAATTTCATGCATTTGTTCCATTACTTATTTACTATCAACCATTTTATAATTATTAAATTGAGAAACAAGAAACTTCTTACTTGTAGCATCTTCTTGCATGTATCTTGACTCTAATTTCTCCCATAGTTCCTTTGCAGAGATGCTACTTTGATATATATCGAACAAGGAGTCAAACATTCTGTTGAGAATATGGCCCATGCATATATAGTCATCATTGTCCCACTTCTGCCTTTCTCTTGTTTCGGCTAATGTTTCCACTTCTTTCTCCAGCAGTCTTGTGGTGTTCAAAACATATACCACCTTCAAAGTTGTTAGAAGGAATTTCATCTTTTTCTGCCAACGAATAAAATTTCCTCCATCGAATTTCTCCAACTTCACAAAATTAAAAGTCATTTCTTTGAGCGATGCAGCCATTGATTGAAAATAAAATCGGACCTAAAGATTGTTGGATCTGTGTTGGTGACAATTGCTGCAAGACTTTAATAGTGAAGTTGTTGATGAAGATTATATGTAGCAAATTCCAAAGTGTATTGTTACACTAGCCTTTAGGTTCGATTTTCCCCACCAATCGAATGCAAATGAGATAACCAGAAACCTTGATATGATTTGCACTTTCACGCCAAGAGTATCTTTTAATAGTATGTTACAAAAGAATGATTCTTATTCTTTACTCATGCATTAGAAAAGAATAAGATGACTTAGCATATAAGAATAGGTGAGAAAAGTGGATGGCAATCAAAAAATGAGGAAAAAGCAAGGTTCAAACTCGTGACCTTATGTTTCCACACAATGAACACAACCACTAAACCAACAACAATTTTATGTTAATTATTACGAATTATACATACATATATTATCCAATATTTTGGAAATATCTCACAATTTTCCCATGAAATAATTGTTGTTGATTGAAAGAGCCATAAGTGGTTTGGTGGTATGGGGGAATTGGAGTGATAAGGAAATCACAGGTTCAATTTCTTCTTCTCACAAAATTAACAGATAATTACTAACATTGACTATTTTTAAAAAAAATAGTAGTTGATTGTATCCGAGTCTCTTTGTTCAATTTATTTAGTTTGAATTTGCAACTCGAGAAGGTCAACATCATTTATCGTTCGCGTGTATTGTAAGCCAGACTTTGTCTCATAGAGCTTAAAGTAAATTGATAGTTAATTATACTGGAACATTATGAGCTCGAGAGTATGAAGTTGCATAAATATTAGACATGTAAGAAGAATGATTCAAACCCAACAATGCATGAAAGCTTTAGAAATATACCTTCACTTCCATGGTAACAAACTAATAATAATGGCAATAAAAATCCCAAAATGTAAGTAGTAAGAATGAATTATAAGTTTGATCCTGATCTAACATGCTAACTAACATACATAATTATAAATAAATAAATAAAATCTCATATACATAAATTTATGTGTTTAGGGTCTCCTCAGTAGGAGTGGAAACAGATTAAGTCGAGTTAGGCTTTACAAGGTCTGAGCCTGACCTATCAAAAAATTTAATGTTTAAGCTTGGTTTGTGGCATGTTATAGGCTTTTTTTAGGCCTGTTAGCCTACTTAAAAACCTATTTCGTATTAATATTTTCAAATTAGTATTCTTTTTTAGATTTAAAATGACATTTTAAAGAATTTGATATTATTCATATTTACTTAAATAGATCAGTCTGATATGTGTTTGGTATAGTCTATAGGCTAACTTTTTTAACTAAAGAGGTTTCTAAAAAAGTCAAAGTTTTGTCCATTTATAAAAAAAATATGACCTCGTTTAGACCTGTCGTAAGCTAACCTCTCACAGCTTGACCTAGTAGTCTCTTTGTATTATAACATCGTCATAACAAACAAGATACCAAGAAAATTCTAACAATTACCACCTGCGGCGGAAATGAATGTTTAAAACTCTGTAAGAAATCGGATAACTTAACGAGTTAACGTTTAACAATCTAAACAAATCTCCATAATGCATGCAAAAAATGTTTGAAACAAAAAGTTCCACAATAAAGACATTATTACTTCTAAGTGAGAAAAGATAGGATGATAGACAGGAAAATGATTTCCATACAGAGATTGTATGATTCCTGTTCTATAGCTTTGTGTGTTTAGACCATGGAAACAATGAATTAAATCCCATACCAAAACTGCATACTAGTCATTTATGAATAGCAAACTGTTAAATAAATGAATTTCATTACTAGACATGGTATCAAAGTCTCTTACTCTCCTTTAACAAATGATAAAGAGTTTAATCTTGGCTTTGCCATTTTCTATTTATCAAATTTAAACTTAGCACAAGGTGAGGTTGAGCTAGTTTCTGTCCACACTCCAAGCCAAGAACGCTTCCACATGAAGGGGGGGTGGTAGGGGAAAATTAATTCTTGGATCACTGCCTACCTGTGTCAAAAGTAAAGTCAGAAGACCATGTTTAAACAACTTTCAGATATTTTATAGTATCATTTACAATCAATCTCTATAACTCATCAAAAGCTCATAAAGCAGAAGAACAGTAGTAGAAACGTTGACTTATTTAGCTATGCTTTTGATGAAACCCGTCCATTAGTTTACAGGTGATTTATGGAAACCTATAAGCTCCAGAGTTTCTCAAAAATTGAGTTTATTAAAAAAATATTCTTTAAACTGATATCAATAAAAGCAGACAAGGGAAATCATGAATGGAGCTTAATTGTGTCTAGATATCATTTAATGCCCCAAGGAAAAAAAGAACTGTATATTTAATCAACTTTTCATTTTTGCCTGACCCAAAGAATCTCAAAATGCTGCGTTTACATTCAAATAACTTGAGATGTACATCACAGGTAAATGCTAGCTGCAATTTAATAGATATTACAAAATTAAAATAAAAAAATAAATGAGTAAATGGAGTGTAACACCAATTTTCTTGACTGTTGGTTACTTGCACAAGTCTAAATAACAATTGAAATAAGTGATTTTGTTCATTATATGTTAGAACTCCCTAGTTCAAACCATATGAAGGGAATCCCTGGAAATGGTACTACGCTGATTCTTCCAGATCCTGACTAGTATGTACAACTAACTTAACAGCTTCCACTCATTGTTTTAATGAAAAACTAATCGCTGAAGATAAAGATACATGCATAGCCAAAACTAGGATATACAATATGTAAAGCTTCAAGCAATAGAATGTGGCAATAAATTTTTATCAACCAACAACTAAAAAAGAAATAGTATGTACCTGTATTTTGTGAAAATGTCAAGGGAAAGAATGCATCTTATCCAATTCCATAATCAAATTGATTGACCTTTTGAAGCCCATTTACGCTCCACTTAAAATACTCTTGGGTGCCAACATGGTTTGGCACAAGTGATAAATGTTTGGTTGAGGATTCGATCTCTTGCCAGTACATATGGAAAATCATATGCTGGGAGAGGTCAATCCTTTAAATGGATTTCTCTTACCTCGAAAGGTCAATCCTTGGTTTACCAAAAAACTTTTGGGTGAGAAGTTTGTTGAAAAACCGCACCTCATTTTACTAGACATTCAATTATACCATGATCACTACCACCCACTGATATCATTGGCCATATATCAAAATTCTTCTATGAAGATATGGACATTACAAAAACTGGTTTTTTGTATGGTTTATACCCTGTAAATAGCGGCCTTAATTTCAATATAATCAAATGAGCTAAAAATAAGATGGAAAAGGAATGAAATCCTCATCATGCAGATTTCAGAATGATAAAAGGAAAATCTGAGAGATAGTATCAAATGTTCAGGAGACTCGGATGATCTGAGAATATGAATAATAGCGTGTTCCGAACCACGGCGGCAAACATATGGACATGCAATGATGTCGAAGCTGGAAGTTGTAACTTCCACAGTCACGTGCATTGGAATGCGAGTTTGTACTGTTCATCTGCGGATCCAAACAATCACTAAAATGATTTGAACAATAATTTTGTTAAGGGCTCATTCACATCTCATATGTTGCTTGTCTACCTGTATCAGACTATATCCTGGAGTACTTCTCAATTCTGTATTCTTTGTCATGGCCCTTATTTCGGCTACTTCATTCCATCTTCCCCCTTGTGCACATATATTTGATACCAAAGCATAAGCACCTGAACTATGTGGTTCTGATTTTAATATCTGTTTCGCTATCGCCTCCCCAATCTCTGTATCCCCGTATAGTCGGCAAGCAGAAAGCAAAGCAGACAATGCAGCAGAACTATGCGTTGACGGCATGCTTTTGACAACATTGTATGCCTCCGTAAGTCGACCGGCTCTGCTTAATAAATCTACTATACAATTATAATGAACTTCACCTGGAATTATTGCATATTCCTTCATCATTATCCTGAAAATTTGTAGACCCTCTTCTACCAATCCTGAGTGGCTGCAGGCAGTGAGTAATGATGTGAAAGTCACTTCATCAGGTCTAATTTTTTCAAATTTCATATGATCAAAGAGTTTTAACACCTCTGTATAGTTTCCATGCATCGCATACGCACCTATCATTGCATTCCATGATGTGAGACACCGTTCTGCCATTTGCTGAAATATGTACCTAGCCGTACGCAGTTTTCCGCACTTAGCATACGTGGTAATCAGAGAATTATTTACAGACAACTCTCTGCCATGGAAAAATCGGTAACTGAAACAGTGAACTTCTTTAACAAAATTTAGACATCCAAGCTGGGATAATGCCTGAAGGAGACCAATTAGAGTAATAGAATCAATCTTTAGATTTTCTCTTTGCAGCAACCGAAACAAAATAATGGCTTCATCAATGTGGCCGTCATAAACGTAACCCGTTATCATCGAAGTCCATGAAACCAAGTCCCTTGTTCCCATCCTATTAAAGAATTCCCTTGCATCCACTACATACCCACATTTTGCATAAGCATGAATCATTTGATTTTCAATCTCCACATGTGTGATGTGCATATGTCTCAATACATAACCATGGATAGACCTGGCTAATCTAATGTCGCTCAATTTCGATACTGCAGAAATCAAATTAAGAAACAAAGCCACATTTAGACTAACATCCATTTTGATCATTTCACGGAAAATATTTACCGCGTCCACAGCAAAGTCATTTTCTAGATAACCGATCATCATAACATTATATACAACAGCATCCTTATTTGCCAATCTTTGAAACAGTTTCCTAGCTTTGGTTACATCAAGTTTACAGTATAGATCAACCAAAGCAGTGGAAGCTACAAGATCAAGTTCCACCCCCATCCTAATCATGTATCCATGGATACTCATCCCTCGACGTAAATAATTCAATTCAGAACAACACAGAATAGCATTAGCCAATGTTAACAAATCAGGCAAAATATTTCTACACATCATTCGACGAAAAAGTTCAAAAGCTTCTAAAGCCTTTCCACTACGAAGAAACGCAGATATCAAAGTGTTCCAAGAACCAACATTTTTCGTACTTAAAGCATCCATCTTGTTAAAAGCCGACGCAGCTATCCCTATACCACCACATTTACAATACATATCCAAAAGGGTCGTCTCAAAAACATCATCACACAAACCAATTCCTCTCCTAACAGCATAACCATGAATCCCACGACCCTCTAGCAATGCCCCCGATTTCGTCGATGCGTGCATCAAGCTCACTAATGTCACTCTATTAGGTATCAGCCCTTGTTGCTGCATTGTGGAAGCAATTGTGAAAGCAACATATGCAGAGGAATCACCAGAGTGAGCATATGCAGTGATGATGGAAGTATATGCAACAATATCTTTGTCAGTAATTTCATCAAACACCTTATGTGCATCTTTTATTTTCCCATATTGTGAGTATAAACGAATGAGAGAAGAACCTACGAAACAGTTAGAGTTTAAATTGAGTTTGATGGAATCAACGTGAACCCCTCTTCCAAATTCTGGGGTACCTAAGGAAACGCACGTTTTGAGGCAGAGAGTTATGGCTGAAGCACATATGCTGAATTTGTTGTGTTTGGAAACCAAATAGCGACGGAGAAATTCAAATGACAGCATCGTACTTTTTCACCTCTCGAACATCAGCGAATTCTACATACATTTGGTGATTTTCTATTTTAAATTGAAACAAATTTATTAAATTGTCCCTTGAAACACTTAAACTATAAACATTAAATGTTTTGAATTAGATGAATGATGTATTGAAAATAATAATATTAAATAAATTAAAAATAATTAATTTTTTTTATGAGAGTGAATAAGATTTGATATTATTTTTAATTTTATTTTGCAACATCTCACTTTTTTTATTCTCTAGCTCTTAGTAGAATAAATTCTGATAATTCAAAATTCGCATTCAAAATTTGTTTGAGGGAAACATAAAGTTTGTCCAACAATTATTTTAGTCAAGATTTTAACTTGAATTCTCCCGAACAATTCGTCCTTGGTTTAGAATATCTATTATCATAAAAGGTTATACTTTTTTTATCAATCATAAAAGTTTATGCAAATTTACAAACAAAATTAATTATGATTAACAAAAATTCTTTATAAATATAAATTTAAATGTTTTCATTTATATTAGAGAAAGAAGAGTTATTTTAGTTCTTGAAAATAATATGTGGTGTCACATTAGTTTAGTCTTAAATTGAAACAAATTTATTAAATTGTCCCTTGAAACACTTAAACTATAAACATTAAATGTTTTGAATTAGATGAATGATGTATTGAAAATAATAATATTAAATAAATTAAAAATAATTAATTTTTTTTATGAGAGTGAATAAGATTTGATATTATTTTTAATTTTATTTTGCAACATCTCACTTTTTTTATTCTCTAGCTCTTAGTAGAATAAATTCTGATAATTCAAAATTCGCATTCAAAATTTGTTTGAGGGAAACATAAAGTTTGTCCAACAATTATTTTAGTCAAGATTTTAACTTGAATTCTCCCGAACAATTCGTCCTTGGTTTAGAATATCTATTATCATAAAAGGTTATACTTTTTTTATCAATCATAAAAGTTTATGCAAATTTACAAACAAAATTAATTATGATTAACAAAAATTCTTTATAAATATAAATTTAAATGTTTTCATTTATATTAGAGAAAGAAGAGTTATTTTAGTTCTTGAAAATAATATGTGGTGTCACATTAGTTTAGTCTTTAAAAGAAAAGAAAATATTTTAAAATCTTTAAAACTTTTCTTAACAAATTTTTTGAGAAAAAATTCGATTTAAATTTTTCTGAGAAAAAAAAAGTTTTTAAATTTTTTTTTTGATATTTTTTTGAAAAAAATAAATCTCAAAATTAACAAAATATTTGGGCTCTGTGAGCCCCCTCCCTTAAATCTACAAAAAATAATAAAATAATGAGTTGAGGATTTAAAAAAATTGGCTTAATATTAGAGGCTTTGTAAAAAAAAATTAATGGAGACTTTGGAGTTTAGGGTTTTTTGACAACTCTAGTAATAAGTAATTGATTAAATAAAGTTAGTAATATCTCAATGAAATTAGTAATAAATTATCGGAAAACATTGTCGATGAAGTGATGGCAAAATCAGAATTGTTTTAGAGTTTTTAAGATTTAGGATTTTTTAGAGTTGAGTGGATAAAAACCGGATAAAAACTAAATTTAAATATAAAACATAAGTGGATATCCAACCGGTTCATAAATAAACCGGATTATAACTATGTGATTTTAACCAGATATTTAAAATGGATTTGGATCCTGTTTTTGATTTGGGTCATATAACCGGATTTTTTCACATCCCTGATAGTAACTAGTGAGTTACGCAGGAAATGCTTCAGATTTATTGACATATGACTTATTTAGTGAATGGAATGTGTATATTTGCAGATGACTTTGGAATTGCTACATTCTCTATTTTTGTTTTCATCCCACCCCAAATATGCATTTATAATATTTTATGTTGATGTTAAATGGTTGTGTAGCCTTCTTCTTAACTTCTTGTGCAATTAACTTTGTAAAGAAACCAAATTGTTTGCCTTTACAAAAGGAAAATCATTCTCTCTACTCCCTTGTTATGAAAATTGCTCCTGATAAGTATCTAAAATGAGTCGATTAAGAGGAAAAATAAAGAATATTTCGAAGTCAAAACTTGTATTTAATTTAAATTGTAATAGTTTTAGTTCATTGGTGTAAGTACGGGTCTATTGTAAGAGTTTCATCTTGAATAAATTTGAAATGAATTACAATTTTTCTCATGAGAATGGTGAGTGAGATGTGTCTCGTATTTGAGTTCCTTGTTTGAATCTTATACTTCTTTATCATTGTGGCGATTCTTCATTGGCTTATCAATCTTCTAGATTGTGGCGCATTCCTTCTCCATAGATCTTTAATCTCTTGTGGAATCAAACTCAAATGATTCAAAGTTTGTCCTTAAGTGGTAATCTTTGTTATTTATTTCTATTTTAGTGTTTTGTGTTCTTAAGATATTTGAAATTTTATTTTCAATTTGTTGCATTTTATTCAAAATTTTGTTGAATCTTGAATTGTTTGTTGTTTATAAGTGTTATAATATGTGTATGAAGGTTTATTTTGGTGATTACTTGTTGTTATTTTTGTGAAATTTCGAGTCCTTAATTTCTGTTTTCGAGTAAAAATCTGGACTTAGTTTTATCATATTTTTCACTTACAATTGTTTGACCCAAAATTTCGTTTGCAAATTTATTTTTGATGTTATTTCTTCCAAACATGTCCAATTTTGAAAATTCAAAAGCCCAAATAAATTAGAAAAATGAAAGAAATTCAAATACGCAGAGAAAAATCTGAAAAGATAAGTTCTACGAAAAAGTGATTATGTACATAAGCACTTAATGAGAAAAAAAAGGCATTTTGCAAAATAAATTAATTAATTAAAATCTAGAATTGTCCACAATCAAACATTTTTGTATTTTTGTTACCTCTTTTAGACATTGCAAGTTTGATTTTGATGCATTACCTCCCACATATTTGGATGACATTTAATTTTAATTTTTCTTATTTCTTTGATAATCTACTTAAGTGTGTCTTCATTTACTTAGTTTTTTCTATTTGTCATTTTAAATTCTCTTGGTTTTTTCTTGGAGTTTTCCTTCTTGAAACTCTTGTGTTGATAGACTTTGTGGACTTGTTACATTGTGTTTTGATTCTTTGATTTGAAAAAGACAAGAGTGCACATCATTGAAAAAAGTCATCATTGAGTGATATACACGAGTCGTACATTTCTTTGTTTGATTATTGTGATACTCATTGATTTGTTGTTTTTGAAATCATGACTGGAAGTGAACTAAACCCCTTTTATTCTAGAATCATTTATCTTATGTATCACAAAAAATTTGAATACTCAAATGAATGTCTTGAGAGAAGAGTTTGTGAATCAAAGAGATAGGAGATCTCGTTATGAAAGATATTCTCAAAATAAAGATAGGTTTGAAATTGAGAAAGAAAGAAGATATAGAAGTTGTGATGAGAAAGAAAGAAGGTATGAGAGGAGATTTAGAGAAAAAGAAAGACAATGTAAAGCTTATGATGAGAGGAAAAGATGTATGAAATGAGAAATAGAGAAAACGAACGAAGATATATAGATTATGGTGAAGAGGAAATGATGTATGAAAGGAGAAATAGAGAAAAAAGTAAAGAGGCTTAGGGATTTTAAGAGGGATGGTATGAGGTATGCAAAAGAGAAAAGACACAAATAATATAAAAAGGAGGATCGAGAAAGAAAAAAAAGGAAAGTATATCATATGAAAGAGATATTAGAGATTTTGTATTGGATCCAGAGTGTTTGAAATATCTTTATGAAAATGGATAAGCAAAAGAGGCAAGAAGAGTAGAGAAACTAGTCTTGAGAAAGAGAAAAAGTTAAAGAAAAGAAAGAGGAAGAGGAAAAAATAAGTTAGCCTTGAGAGAGAAAGAGAAAATCAAAGAAAAGAAAGAGGAAGAGAAAAAAAATAAGTTAGCTTTGAGAGAGAAAGTAATAATTAAAGAAAAGAATAATTATTGAGAGACAAAGCGCAAGAAATTGAGTCTAACTATTTGCCAAATTTTGTTGATTTTTATGTTCAAAAGTGTGAAGACAGGTCTCCAAAAGAGGAATGCCAACAATCCATTGAAGTTAAAGGTGATTGGCCAAAGGTTTCTTAATAAGATGCTTGCAAAGAAAATCTTGGTTTGAATCCTAGCAACTTTAATTCATGTTTCTCTTAAATTGTTTGATAGTTTCTTCCTTCTATGCTTGATAGGTTTGCAAATATTCACGTTGAAATGCATAAGTTGTGTTATTTCCATAAGTTTTATTTAAAAGTTGAAACTGTGATGCATCAAGTGTTTAATCCATATTATTCTTCTAAACTTGATTTGAGAATTATGAGCCAATACTTGAATGATTTTCTTGATAAATGTGTTGTTGTGCTTTGTAAAGTAAATTTGGTTCATAACAAAGTTTTTGAAGAATATGTTGGAATTATTAAGAAACATTTGTTTGCTAACTTGAACACTTACTCTTGTGTTAAAAATAAAATTAGTATTTTGAGATTTTCTATTAAGAGTAAATATTTGCATGTGAAATTAGTTGATAGTTGCACTATTACACCTCTCGTTACTCTTAATGTTATTGACAAATCTTTCAAACTTCCATATGATACTCCTAATTTGTTTGAGGGATTTGTCTTGCTTCAAAAAGAACCTCCATTTGTTTATGATGAAAGGAATGTCTGAGGCTCAACTTGTTTTGAAGTCTTTGGAAATACAAAGTAACTTCTTGTTTGTCACCAATTCTAATATGAGGAAGGTAACATTAGTACTTAATGTCAATTACAAGAGGTATAATTTTATCTCTATCTTGAAAACTTCTTATATTGCAAATGAGTATGTTGGATTGTTGAATACAAAAAGTGGAGTTGTGTTTCATCTACTTTTTCTTTTTTCTTCGTGATATTGACCACATTTCTGATCCCTATTTGTGTTTTAGGGCTCATTTGGTGTTTTTTTTTCACAATTTATATTTGATCCCAAGGGTAGCGTTAACATTGTTTTTCATGTCTTTGACTTGTGTTTTTCTTCTTGTAGGTTATGATTGAGCTAAATTTGAGGTCAAATTTCTTCTAAGAATGAGAGAATGATGAGGACCTAAAATGAGATGATTATAAGGAAAAACAAAGAATATTTCAAGTCAAGACTTGATAATAGTTTTTAGTTTTATTTGAATTGTAATAGTTTTAGTTAAGCAGTGTAAGCTCAATATAGGTCTAGAGAATTATATTTTGGCCCATTTTAGGAATAGGGTAAATCGTTCTTTAAATACCTTATAAGAGTCTCATTTTGGTTAAGTTTGAAATGAATTATAATTTCTCTCATGAGAATGGTGAGTGGGATATGTCTCATCTTTGAGTTGTTGAATTACAATTTGCATCAATCTTATCAATGATTTTCTTACCATTGTGGTAATTCTTCATTGACTTATCAATCATTATTGGTTGTGGCGTCTTCTCCATCTTTTTCATCCAACTGCTTGTTTATTTCTTTTCCTTGTATTACCATTTTATTTCAAGAAATCACTTGGTTAGATTTGTATCTCGTGTGGAATGATCTCAAATCCACATCAAATTATATATCTTTTTTACTTTTTTATTAGAATATTTTATGTCATCTTTTATTCTTGACGTCAAGTAAATTCGTTGTATATTTGTTTCCATCTTTGGTTGGTATTTTGTTTAAATTTTGATTACTTATTCTAAGATATTTTTAATATATATATTTGTTTTCTTGTCGTTAAGGTATTTAATAACTAATTTTTCCTACCGAAATACAACTTCTCTTTTATGATCTTTTATGATGATAAAATTTAGGTTAAAGAGTATGAAGACCTTGACATCTTTCACAAAATTTATCTTGCACAAATTTGATCATAAGCAAATAAGAGTTGGGGTTCTTTAAATTTTAAAAACAATCAGAAAATAAATATGTTTTAATTAAATGACATTTTTGTCTTTGCTAACGTGGATATAACAATGTAGGTGAAGACAAGTTGTCATGCCACATAAGCATATGAAGGACTTAAAAAATATCATACCTCATTAAAATTAACATAAAATAGAAAACCAGTTTTACGACAGAGATTGCAAGACCAACAAAAGCATATTTCAAAGATTTTAAAATGCTTTATTTATTGCATACAAAGTTGAGAGAGTAAAGTGTAGTGTTTATTCTTGATAAATGTTATTGTTTGTACTACAATCATATTTATTGCTCGTTAGGATTGCGATACACTTCCATTTGTCGCATCGTTGAAGCAATCTTGTCATAAAAAATAGGAAGTTACAAAATGCGTACTGTCAATAATACTTTTCAAAAAATTTACTACGACATCACAAATTGGTCAAAACTATAATTTAGAGAGGTGACTCATCAATTCTATGATTTACTTTAGCATGTAGTTTTAAAGCACTTTTTACATTACCATTTATAGTAATATAGAAGTTAATAGTATAAAACTAACGCATCATTCTTAAATAAAATAGATTAATCAAATAACTATAGTTATAGAACATACTAGTGAAAATGATTACTTTAAAATATATAACATGTTTCGTCAAAAAAAAAAAATACATAAATGTTTATTTAAAAATTTACTTAATTTCAAATCATATTTTTTTTATTTATCAAATCAAAATCAGAAATGATGAATGTTACGATATTCATTCACATGAATCCAACAAATTGTACTGCTTGAAATTTGTTACTTCATTTTATACATTGTTTATTTGCTATTCTTATCATTTTGTCTATGTTTAGTTAGTTTTATTCTACTCTTAGTCAAATTTCGTATGCATCATCTTTGCATAATATATATCAGAGTTCTATATAAAATTTATTTTCAATAGTAAAATTGGAGGGAGGAAATGTTAATACTTTTGTAAATTTTCAATGGATTTTAAGATCTTCTTTATCCTAAATTTTTTATCAAAAAAAAATTAGTTAATTTAATTGAATAACTACATACCACTATATAGTTATAGAACATAATAGTAAAATTGACCATTTTAAAATGTTAATATGTTCAATGAAACTTTATAGTATTCTCTATCTTGAATTGGGAAACCATCCTTTTAATCTAAAATTTTCAATAAATAAATTAAATAAATTAATCGAATAACTACATAATACTATAAATATAGAGCATAATAATGAAAATGACTATTTAAAAATACATAAATATTCATTTAAAAGACTACTTACTTCCAAATCACATTTTACTATTTATCAATTCAAAGTCAGAAATCACTAATGTTACCAAACTATATTGCAGGACTCTATAAAATTTATTTTCACTAATAAATATACGTGTACAAACTCTTAATTAAAGATTTAAACAGCATATTCTTCAAATACAATCACGTCCATCTTCAAAGCCACCATTACCTGTTCTTGTCTTATTTCTTTATCTTTTGTATAATCAAATCTCTAGTGATAATATTGTTATTATTGTTTGCTTTGCCTCTAGGTTTTTTTTGTTTGTGTTCAAGTTTATCTTGGGTAAAAGTTGCGCCCATTGTGTTTGATAAAACAACTCTAAAGGTTAGGCTAGTTTGGAAAAAAATTTGTTTTTCTTTTCCACATACTATAATGAGTAAAATAAGGTTATTAAAATCAAGAATTTAAGTAAATTTATTTTGTTTAGATAAATTCAACTCGCAAAATAGCATGAGTTTACTTCATATTAAAATAACTATAATAAAGTGTCACTTTCTATTACTTTAAATTTCTATTAAAATAGGTTAAGTATACCACCACAACATAAAAACATTGAACATAGATTTTAAAATTTGAGTCAACTACTGAATCTGGTCAATTATTTGAAACAATAAAAGTTGAACTCTCAAACTCTTGTAAACTCGTTTGAGTTTAATCGATTCAACCAAGTTTGAAACTAACTAACTTGTGTAAACTCATTACCACTTACGACTTTATCATATTTCAATTCACAACTGAATCAACTCAAAATTATGGGTTGAATTCGTAGAATCAGACGAATTTACGAGTTATGACTCGAATTTATCAACCTTGAGGTGACCTATAAGACTAACACAAATGTCAACATACTCTCTAAATATCAAGTGACTTTTAAACAAATAGTTATATTGAACAATATTAAGAGCAATAAGAGTCAAAATAGACTTGCAGAAGTGAAAGAAATTATCTATAATTAGATTAAAAAAATAAAAATAAAAAACCATAAATTCTCACGTTTATTTTGTCAATGACCTACTTGTGTGAAAAATATTGATAAAACTGTTATCAGGATTTTGGTATTAATTTATTTATGTCAAATTGTCCTCGAACAATCTATGCATAATGTTCAACTATGTGTTTGTACCGCACTTCGCATTTTTAATTGATTGCCGTATAAAAAGATGGAGGAATTAGATAAAATTTATTTTATAAAAAACTATAGTCCTATTATTTATTTTTAGAAAATAATAATAATTAAAATTAAAATGATAATTTGAACGGCAGTGGGAGTGTGAAGCGAGAAGAGGCTAATAAGATTAGATTGGATAAGAAGTCATTCATTTCATTCATTCGTTCAGTGAAACAAAGAAAAGAGAAATGGCGGGTTGTACAATATCACTTGGAAGTGGAACCGCCTTCGCCTTCGCTGCCGTCCGCTCAACCAACACTCACAGACCTTCTTCACCCTCACTCCGTAACTAACTTCTTCTCTAAATTTCTATTTCAATTTGCTTTCTTATCTTGTGCTGTATCTATCTTAACTCATTTCGATTTTCTTATTTCAGAATTAGGGTTCCTCAATTCTCAGTTAAGCGGCCTCAAAATCTCCTCCCAGACTTCACTCAATTTGCCCACACGCATTGTTGCTTCCCCATTTCAACCAATTGTTGCTCGTATGTTTTTTTTTTCTCTGTTTCAATTTCAGTTCTTTTTTTCATTTAATGTTTTTCCTTTGCATTTTAATGCTTCTTGGTTGGATAGATCTATTGAAAACAATAATTACTGCTCAGAACATGTTATAAAATGTGCATAATGTACTATGAAGCACGACACCTAGACACTAGTAATAATTAATTATTTGATTAAACTAGTGATTAAGAATTGCCATATGCACAAATGTCATGTCGATGTTTCGTTATGTGTCGGCTTTCAATATGAAGTTCCGGTGTTGCATAGTAATTTGTTAACTTGTTCGTATGAGCCGACTATACACATGGGTTAAGGGGGATTTTTACTTTTAAAAAAACATACAATTAGTATATGGAGATTGCTATCAATGTGTAAAAGACACTACTAGATTGGAGCCTCCAGTAGCATCACTCATCTTATTTTTCACTACCAGATTGTAGCATCTGGTAAAACCCCGTGTTTTTATAGGAGGGGTGGGTGAGATCCTCCTTAGTATATTCTAGTAAGTATTTGTGATGCACAATGGAAGATATATATGGTAAAGTTTTGTCGTTAGTTTCATTTCTTTTAAAAGGCAATGATATATATGTATTAATAATAAGGCATAAGATATGCCAAAATTCAAACAATACTGCATAGAGTTATACACACCACAACCATCATTTGTATTAAATTCTATCCCCATCTATATGAACTATACATATCCCATATTTTCTTAATGTTTTATTAGAATTTATCAAACACCTCACATGCGTATGTAGACATAATACATTGAAAAGAAAGGGTGTGTATATACATAGCCAATTATAATATTTTGAAACGTGTTATAGAGATTTAGTAATATGTCATGTAATTGACTCATAAGTTTTTATTTACTAAGCTACAAGTATATCAAACAAATTAAACCACTTGTTAATTTTGAACTAAATTGGAGTTTTTATATGTAACCTTGTAGGAGTAATACTTGCATAAGCACTTGTGAAGTTATTTTAATGTTATTGAGTTTTTGAGAAGTTGTTCTTATAAAGACTATCTTCGTGCAACAATTCCTTATTTGTAGTTGCATAACATGAGAATGTGATAAGTCATATTTGTTTCATTCATAAGTTTATTAAATGAAGAGTTTTCTTTGTTAAAGCTTGTGTCAAGTGTTTAAGTAGATCTATAGATATTAGAAATAGTGATAGCGATCTTATATCATCATAACATTAAGGCCCTATCTAATTAACAGACCATATCTTCCCGCGGATGGATATCTATCAGTGACCAAGTATGTTTTGTGTAATGTTTTTCACTAATGTTTCTAATATTAACTCTAGCAGCTTCATCTTAAGAGTGACATATATATACTCTTCTAACTTCATGTTGGCCTACGGTACTAGATTTTTTGGTAAATAAGAGAACATGCATAACATGGTGTGGCATAATCAATGGATAATTGAGTTACAAGGATATGATTAGGGAGTTCAATTCAAGGCCTATTTGTATAGGAAAAACATGTGTTGAGAGATGTCCGACCCTGAAATGATTAGTCCTTGGCTCTCAGGCAAACATACCCTACCCTAGGTTCGTCCAGACATAAATAAATAAAATATTGAAATAATGTGCTTATATGTTATTGATATTTGATCGTTGATGTCAAGGTACATCATCATTCGTGTATGAGGCTTCCTAATCCTACTGCAAATCATGATTATTATTCTAAAACAGTTTACTTGGGTGTTGGTGACTACACATATTAATAATTTGGTTTTATTTTATAGGGAGAGTGTGTCCCTTTACTGGAAAGAAAGCAAACAGGGCTAACAAAGTATCTTTTTCAAACCATAAGACAAAGAAACTTCAGTTTGTAAACCTCCAGTACAAGAGAGTTTGGTGGGAAGCTGGGAAGCGTTATGTAAAGCTTCGTCTGTCAACTAAGGCATTGAAGACCATAGAGAAGAATGGACTTGATGCAGTAGCCAAAAAGGCTGGAATTGATCTTCGTAAGAAATAGGAGTACCTTATTGTGATTGTAATTGAGTAAAAGGATAAATCCATGTTTCATTAATTTTTCTTGTAGAATTTCTTTTCTTAATGTATTTTTTTGTGACTAGGGTTTGATTCTGGCTACGATCAAAAGCAACCTAGTTATGTAGAAACAAAAATTGTGAATTTGTGACATGAATCTCACGAATGATAAAGAGTTTGATTCGGATGAAACTAGCATGTCTGCATATTGATGATTTTATCATATAATAGATACATTTCCTCATTGCTTCTAACTCATTAAGGTTGTTCATTAAATTATAATGTGTCAAAGCATTCAACTATTTATATTGTCTCCAACGTGTCAAGGATCCCAGTGGACATTTGATGAAAGGAGGATGTTCTCTCCTTTAAGAAAACTCAAACTCCAAGCCAAAGTTGGCATTTTGTGATGAAATATTTTCCATAAAAGAAATGATTTAGCGGGAGGAATCCAAGGTCAACCTCATAATAAGGCTTACAAACCTGCCCCCAGAAAACAGTGACAAGCTTCAAGCTTCAAGCTTCAAGCTTCCTTGTTAATATGTGTTCAGACCAAATAAAGTTCCTTATCGAAGTGTCTAACATGTTTAGCAACTTAACAGGCCAAGCATAAACCTGAAAATAGTATAGGAGCAACAATGGTTGATACTTATATTGAAGGGGTGGAACTGGAGTTTGAATACTGCAAGGGTCAACCTTGTGTGTGGGTGCGCATTATATGTTGCTGCAACGTTCATTAAAAACTTAAATATTTACAAAACATAAAGACACTAGTAATAAATAATTATTTAAGAAAAATGAAATGATTAAGTTTTACAACGTTTCAATAAAAAAAAAAAAAAAAAAGTATTATCATGTGCATCCATGTGATTCTCAGTTTTGAACTAGATTAGTTTTGTAAATGTAACCACTAACATGTAACGCATGATCTATCAAGTACTTTGTTTTCTCCTATCATTGGAACAAAATATACCAACAGAAAGTATTGTAGGATTAATACTTGTATAAACCTTCATTGAAGATATTTTAATGTTATTGGGTTTTTGAGAAGTTGTTATCTTTGTCCAACAATTCCTTGTTTTGTAGATAACACGAGAATGTGATCAAGTGATATTTATTTCACTAATAAGTATACTGAATAAATAGTTTTCTTTGTTAAACCATATATCATGTGTTTAAACAGATTTATAAATATTAAAAATAGTAATAGCAATCTTATATTATCAAAAAATTAGGGCCATGTGTGATTAACAGACTATCTCGTCCTCTAAACATTGGGATAGGCTTCTATCAGTGATCAGATATGTTTTTGTGTAAATTTTTCACTAATATTTTTTATTATTTACTCTAGCTTCATCTTTAATTTGACACATTTATATTTCTAATTTATGTTGGCCTAAAGTAATAGTTTTTTATAAATAAAAGAATATGTGTAACATAGTGTGGCACCCGATCAATAATTGAGTTCACTAAACATATGATAAGGAGGGTTCAAAACAAAACCTATTTGTATAGAAAAATATGTGTTAGAGGTGTCCAACCCAAAAATGATTAGTTTTTTTCTCTCGGTGAAACATATCCTTCACCATTCATAAGTTGAAATAAGGTGCATATATGTCAAACTATATCATCATTGTTGTCTAAGGCATGATTAATCTTCTAAAACAATTTATCAAAAAAACCAAAAACTGAACCAAACTGCCGAATGGAACTGGTTTTAAACTGAACTGGTTTAAGAACCGAACTGTTTTCGAACTGATTTTGTAAAACTAGAACTGAACTGAACCGGTTTTTCAATTCAAAAAACTGAACCGAACCGGTTTTTTGTTAAAAAATCGAACCGGTTTTTATTTCAAAAAACTTGAACCAAATTTTTTTTAGAAGTAATTAGGGGTAATTATGTAAATTTTGGCCTATATGAACAAAAAAATTAAGTTAAACCAGTTCAGTTCGGTTCAAAACAATAAACCGGTGCACCACTTTTATAAACCGGTTCGGTTCGGTTCTTTGAACTGAAAACCGATTCAGTTCAGTTTTTCCAAACTGAAAACCAGTTCGGTTCAATTTTCAAACGGTTCTAGTTTGGAATTAAACTTTGCCCACCCCTAACACATACTAATACTTTGGTTTTATTTTTCAGGGAGACCGTGTCCTTTCACCGCAAAGAAAGCAAACATGGCTAACAAAGTATCTTTTACAAACTATAAGTCAAAGAAACTGCACTTTGTAAACGTCCCGTACAAGAGAGTTTTGTGGGGAGGTCATAAGCGTTATTCACTTGTTATCGTGATAAAGATTACGGTTCTCTCAGTATGGTTTATCAAATTACACTTTCTCTTATGGTTTATTAAATGATTCTTGGAATTTTGACTTTTTTTCTGAAGTATTCTCTAATTATACAAATGGAGCATTTGAATTTTTCTAAAATAGACTATTTTCTCTAGATCTTTTTACTTATTATCTTTCCGTGCAATCTTTGGAATTATTTGGATAACATCATGTACTTATGTTTCTCAATTACTTTGGAAAGATTGTATAATTCTTGAAACAGCTACAATTATTATAGTTAGATGGTGAAATGAGTTTAATTTTGAATTACTATCAAAGAATATATTAATTTATTGACTGAGAAAGAACTCGTTTTTATTGGACTAAGTCAAGACAAGAAGACAAAAAAAATATTATTTTTATACAAAAATCCTAAGTAGTGGCTGATTATCTACCTCTACTAACAAGAAAGAATTTTTAAAGAAATTACAAATGATCATTTTAGAGTAAAAGACTATATAGGATGCATTCAAAGTTTAACACCTCTCAATCAAGATGGTTGTTATAATATTGACAATATCAAAACACTATATTAAATGTTCAATCTTATCTAAAACTAAAAAAAATTATTAGTGACAAATTACTATTTAGTTACTATATTTGCTTTTAGTACTCCCTGACACGAGTTACAATTCGTGGTCACCGTTAACGTACACTTTTGTTTTTTGTATTTTTGACTTAGTAATATTATGTGGGAAAAAGATGAAGATATTATTGTAATATGAGTATCCATCATTAGTCTATAAAAGAGAAACTAAGAGTAGTTATCAAACATCGGTTTTCTGAGAGAAAATTTCATGTCTAAAAATTCTCAAAAGAATTTTGAAATCTCTTTTATATATTGTTTTCTTAAATGTTGTTTATTACTTTTGTAAATTATCTTATCGAATATTGAAATTTTGTATTTTGAATTATCATATGTACACTCACATATCCTATGTTGATTAATTGAATTGGAAAATGCAATCAACTAATTAATTTTTTTTATTTGGTATTGCTTACTAAATCCACTTTAAAGTTTTGCTTAAAGCTTTGTTTAAAAATTTATAATTTATAACTAATATTAGAGCTTCTCTTTCTAATTCAAATGCAGTTACTACATAGAAAGCAGAACAAGGTGATTTGTTTGGTCTAATAAATTTTTTTATCTAATTATTTATTTATTTTCTTTTTACAATATTATAAAAACCGTTGATTCATTTGTATTGGTTTTGCTTTAGTAACAATATTTTGTTCTTTAAAATCTAGATCATATGGTAAAGATATACACGATGTGGTTTTTATAGTTCAAAAAAAATTAGATCTTCAGCGCATAATTCATTAAAAAAAAAATATATATTGTGTGTAACTTTTTAACCTTTTCTTGTATTTGTGGCAATATTACTTGTTCTTCAATTTTTTTATAATGAAAATTTTTGTTAATCATAACTATATGTCTTTGTTTTTATTTCATTAAATTTATATATGAGGTTGAATATTCTTGCATTTGATATAACTCTTTTATTTTTTAGCTGTATAAACTCAAATTGATTTCTCTTTCCAAGGCTTTTGAAGTGATAAGAGTACATGATACAGAAAAAGGATATAATAAGAAAGAAAAAAAAAGGAGTTTCGAATATAATTTGTAATAATTTCATTATAAAAATTAAATTAAGTTATTCAAACTATTGAAAGTCCCACTTGATGGTGGTTAATGAGTTATGCATATTAAATATTATATTTTAATGGTAGTGACTCATAAGTTATGCACATGAAATATCATAGTTCATATACATTATGATAGTGCATTCTTGATGGTAGATCAATGCATATACCAAAATATACATTATGATAGTGCATTCTTGATGGTAGATCAATGCATATACCAAAAGATCAGTGAGAGTAAAATTTATTTTTTTATTTTATATGTGGGAATATTCTATTTAAATCATAAGAGTTTATTTCATGAGATAAAATATTTTCTTTCTTAAAAATTTGATATGAAGGATATGGGTGAGGTATCTTATGTCATTGGCATTAAGATCCATAGAGATAGACCTCAAGGTATATTAAGTCTATAACATGAAACATATACCAAAAAGGTTTTAGAGAGAATTTGAATGAAAGATTGGTTGTCTCCTAATTTCATGCTACCTCCCATGGTGTATAACTTAAGAGTTTTATTTTAGGGCTTAGAATCGTAAATTCTATTTCTAGATCTTTGAATTTTATGTTATTTTTGCGATCATATGCTGCTATCTTTGTGGCTAAGAACAAAAAAAGTGAACGTCGAAGTAAACATATCGACATTAAGTACGTAGCCATTATAGAGAAATAGTTAAAGATAAAATAATGGTCATTAAATAATTAGCTCTTATTTGATGATCATTGATCATTTGACTAAGGGCATGCCGCCATTGAAATTCAAGGATTATGTAGTGAGATTGAGACGTGGTTCCTCTTTATGACTATATACATATATAACTCATTAATAAAACTTTTATATTGTGATGTTTTCTCTTATTAATGCGCAAATTTTTGTTTTCTTATAAGATTTGGTAAATTTAATCATAATTAACTTACACAACTGTAAGGTCCCCAGTTCGAACCGATAACAAGACATACAACCTAGCAATATCGATATTTGTCAGTTGAACTAGAACTTAAGGACTATTCATGCACAATTTAGGTTTTCAGAAAACATACTTCATTTAGACTAAAAATAAATATTGGATTTATTCATTAAACGTTATTGTCACATTAAGCAATACTTGGAAAACTGAACATGTTGTAATACATGGATGATAATACTCAGTATAAGGAACTATCATTATGATTCACATTTTATTTCTTAAGGGAATTTTAGAATTAACTCTTTTGGTTAATGATTTGACTGTTTGGATCAAGTTGGAGAATGTAATAATTTCATCATAAAAATTATATTAAGTGATCTAAACTATTGAAAATATCACTTGATGGTGGTTCATGAGTTATGTATATGAAAGATCACGTATGAATGGTAGTAGCTCGTAATTTATGCATATGAAAAATCATAGCTTTCATGTACATTATAATAGTGACTATAAATATTCAATGCACTTTTTGTGGTAAAATGTCTATAAATAGGTTAAGTAGCAAAAATAAGAGCTTGAATACCGCTTGTAAATAATCCAAGGAACATAACCGGTATAGGAACTTTTTTTTGTATTGGCTCCAATCAATTCGGAATAATAATAAAATAAAAAAAAAAGAAATTCTTTTGATATCGTTAAGCTTCTCACCTAATTATTCTATGTACACCATCTACTATGGGAGAGTAAAAACTTAAAAGAATTGATAATATAGAAATTTGAAGTTTTTCCACTTTGCAATAATGGTTAGAGGTGATTATTTTAATAGTCAAATTCATTTTACATTAGATGACAAATATTTATGTTTTGTTTTAAAAAAATAAAGAGATGCTAATAAATTTTTTTACATAATTTTCTCATGTTTATTTTTTACTAATAAAAA
This sequence comes from Cicer arietinum, assembly GCF_000331145.2. NCBI lineage: Eukaryota > Viridiplantae > Streptophyta > Magnoliopsida > Fabales > Fabaceae > Cicer > Cicer arietinum. The sequence goes on along the minus strand of NC_021163.2, from coordinate 50,461,116 downwards.
TGAGGTTGCATAACATACTTTAATTTTTCAAATTTTGCTTTTAATAATTTGTAAGAAACTATTAACCTAGAACCATTAGCTCCACCTACCAACTCTTTTGTTTTTCATAATATTTGATTGGAATTATTCTTTTCTATATACAATTTAAATCTGCTCCTCAATTTACTTATGCTATAAAATTAAATGTTTCCTCTTCAATTATTAATTCTATAGTACAACTACTTTCTTGCTCATTAATTGTTTTCTTTCTTTTTAACTCTAAATAATTTAATACTAAATCTTTTTGTTTTAAGTATTGGATTTCTTGTTTAAGATGTAAATAACTAAGGTTACATGTACAACTATACATTTTCTAAATATATTTATGATGTCTTTAAATTCTATCTTATGAATAATTCTTTTATTGATTTCTTCTTCAACAATGATATCTTTAACTTGTTTTTATAAAATTTTGTGCAATAATATCTTTAACTTGGTTTTAAAAAAAAATTATTTATTTTTTAGTCTTGTGTTTTTCCTAATATGTCAATTAATGTATTAGATTGATCTTAAGTAATAACATTAACTCTTTTAATACAAGTATTACAATTACATATGTCTATCGCTAGATATTCAAAAAAAGCTAAATAACTTTTGAAGATTATGATTCATTTATTTGATTAATGACATCCTCGTAACAAGATTGTTCTTTGAAGAACTTTTGGTATCACTATATATCTGTATATCTTTTAAGATATTGATAAGACTTTCTTTTAATTCTTCTTGAATATTATTACAAGTTTTTCTTTTGTTTTCTTTTCCCCTTAGTCTTATCATTTTGGTGATCTTTATATGATTGTTTTTATAATTTGTAAAATTCCTTCTTTTAATAAAAGGTGGAGGTACAGAGGGAGAGAGCCTAAATGCCAGCAAAAAAATACAATAATATTCAACTTAGAAAATTTATATTTGACTAATTAAATTATCTGATATAATTATCAGATAATAACATACTCGTTTGTGTGTGGCCATGTAGGTTAAATACTAAATCGATAATAGATTAATCGAATTAATATATTAACCAAGGTACGTGTGAACTACACTCCTCAGCATCTGGATCGTATGAAGTATTAATTTACTTTCAAGAACCATTAGGAGAATAGTATCATTTTTTTCCGTCAATACAACTCTGGTCAATACAACTCTAGTTAAATCCATAGCATAATATTATTGTCAAACTCTAATAAGTTAACATTATGATTCAAGAAATTCATTTCTTCTTTCATTTAGTTTCCCTAGCCAAGAGTTCTTTTCATTTTATTGTAGTGGTCATACTCATAATTGGATGTTGACGGATCTCCTCTTAATTAATGATCAATTATACAAATATTTAATTGTATCAAATATTCTTTCAACTAACATGCATTGCTCCATAAGAAATTAGTGTCCGAAATTAAAATACAATAAATAAATAAATTTTTAATTACTCTATTATGATAATCTCGTGTTAAAGAAAACTATTACATATCTTCTTGAACTTTTTTATTTACATTTAATATTAACTATTAGAAAATCTCAATTGAGTGAGTTCAATGATCATATCAACATATTCGACATCTATATATGTAGTTTAATAAATGGGATCTATTAATCTTTACCCAATAAAGACAATCACATATTTATTGTCTATTGAAATTGTTGATGTCCTACTTACAATAATCATTTGATCAATAACAATTTATATTAAAATAATAATAATAATAATAATAAAAATTATTATTATTATTATTATTATTATTATAATATTTATCACGATAACATATCTATAATTTTAATTCAGTCTTAAATCAAATTAATTATTGAACTAAAATTTAATACTTAATTAAACTTAAAATTAATTACATGATTGATTGGATCTTGGGCATATCCAATTATTCCCAATAATTCCTTGTTTAACATGTCAATGTTCTTGGTGAACTGTCAACTAACTCTTTTGTCTTGATGACTTTTGAGTGAGCTGAGAGTTTTATGTTTGCATAACGACTGCTTGAGTGTTGTCCCTTTGACCAAGTATTCACTTGGTTTCACATTCGATCTTGTATACTTGACAATCAATTTAGATATCATGAATAATTGATTCAAAGTGAAGTTATTGCAATAAATTGGATGTGATAATTAAATTTGCAATAAGGATACAAATCATATATTCGGGATCGTCTCAATATTTTTTAAGGTTATGTTCAAATTTAAAAATTAAGTCCTACAGTCAAAAAATCTTATCATCAAGATTTAACATTCTAATATTTGATGATGGGTGGTGGCGTCTGTTAGACTACAGCTGATGTCACAGATTCACAATGGTAGGAAACTGGTTATTTATTCTAGACATAAGTAAAAATATAAAATTTTAAGAGTGTTTAGCGTATAAAATTAAGATATTAAAAAAAAAATTGGGATCCTCTCTAATTATGGTTGTATCAATGTTTTGATTGCAGATATTTATAGTCGGTCCCGCATATATATCACCATATGAATAACACAAAAAACTTATTAATAAAAAATTTTCGATGAGAGAAGAGGAAAAATAATTATTTTTATGAAAAAAGTTATAAAAAAAACATGTTTTGTCATGGTAAAATTAATATAAAAATTATAGAAAGATGATATTGCATAATGTCAAAATAGTTTAGGAATTCGATCATTTCAAATAATATTTCTAAATTAAATCGAATTTTGAATATCTACTTGTATCCTTTATATATTTGATAAATTTTTTAATTGGTTTTCGGAAGACAACTTTGCTTTTTTTGAGAAAGTATTTAAACAAAAGAATTGTAAATAGAGAACAGATTTTAAAAACAATTTCAAAGAAAGTTTTTGTTTTTCTAAGAACAAGAATTGAAGAAAAACTTTTTGAAAAATCTATAAAATATCATTTGTGGGGATCTTCCTTCGCTCGAACCATCACAACATTGTTTGTGCAACAATCTCACAAAAGGCCTCGTACTATGGGAAGAATTTCGTCGTGAATCTTCTTATTTGTGTTTTTAGGAGATGGTCTTTAAAGAAGGAGAATGTCATTCTTGTTCCGTTAGGGGCAATGTGTCACATCTATAAAGATAATGATGGTGAAATCGTAATTATTGATTCTCATGTGCCAATGTTTCGACCTGAAGTCTACAACACCACAATTTTGAGGTGTTGTTCACTTTGGATCTTGTTTTAGCACTCACAGTTTTATCTTATGTGAAAAGGTCTCATTAGATTGAGGAATTGTGTTTATAAACTACTCTTATAGTCAATTTGCAAGTAATGTGATACTTTTTTGGTAAACAAAAATAATAGCCCCCAATTAGAGGCTAAGGAGCTAAAGGTTATGTAAATCTTCACATGCGGTAGAGACCCTCATGGGTTTGATTTCCATAGACGGCGCTAATGATCCAAAGTGGACCTTGATCTATGTCCAAAGTCACGGAAGCGCGATAAAAGACAATGGTAGAATGGTGGTGTACATGTTATTGGAAATTATGTTGTTTGAACTTATGCATTAAATGTTGAAACTTAGAGCTAGTGTTGTGTGAATTGAAAATATGTAGAAGTTCCTCATAGGAGATATTTCACAAAATAGTAGTATTTATAAGATAGAGGTATGACATTTAAGGTGAGCCCCTAAGTGGTACCTAATTTTGTGAAGGTGACATAATCCACTCAAATCTATTCTCATCTGGTTGGGGATTGGTCTAAGCTTGAGATTGAGCTCATGATGTACTATATTTTAGTACCTAAAAAAAAAATTAATGTTTTAATGCGTCTGGTTTATCTCTCTAAGTCTTTTAACAGTTTATGCGATTCTTTCTCCATTTCTCTCTGATTTCCCAAATACTTTTCGATGAGCTAGTCAAAACCCGCTCGCTCAGATCAGTTGCAGAATTCCTCTATTTACTTAGTTCACAAATTGTACTAATTCACAACAGGAAAACAAGCATTTTGTGAGGGCTTTTGCCCTCACAAAGGGGTATAATCAGCCACAAAGGTGGCTTTTGTGAGGGCTTTTGGCAGCCACAAAGAAGCTGGTCACAAAATTTTGTGAGGGCTTTTGCAGCCATAAAGTGCCAGAAACAGGTTGGCATTTGTGAGGGCTTTTGCAGCCACAAAAGACAGGCATTTGTGAGGGCTTTTGCAGCCACAAAAGTCTGCCTTTGTGAGGGCTTAGGCCACCACAAAGGACAGACTGATTTTAAAATCAGCTTTTGTGAGGGCCCAGGACGCCACAAAATCCCTCCTTTGTGAGGGCTTAGGCCGCCACAAATGGCCTCCAGATTAAAAAAAAATATTTTGTGAGGGCTTAGGCCGCCACAAAATATTACGTATATTAAAAAATTAATTTTTTTAAATTCAAAATTAATTCTGTATTATAATTTTATATATAATAAATTAATATAAATATAAATTTAAAATTTGAATTTAAATTGTAATTAAATTAAAATTATAATTAAATTTAAAATATAATATCACTATAAATTAAAATTAATATATAATAAACTAATCTGAATATAATTAAAAATTAAAATTAAATTTAAAATAAAATATTTAAATTATAATTATAATTAAAGATTAATTTAAATTACAAATAAAAAAATTAAAATTAAAATTAAATATTAAAATTAAAATAAATATTATATATAAAAATATAATATTAATAATAATTAAATTAATTACCACAAAATCAAATAAAACATGCATTCCAAAATTAACAAATAATGTCTTACAAACCCAAAATTTATAAATAATGTCTTACAAACGCAAAATTAAACACACAATAATTAACTAAGACAACATAATTAATATGTGTTCATACAACCCAAAAATAAATTATGAAATTATTCAAATGACATCAATCCTCATAATAATTCCTCTGATCAGCTCCACTCACACCATCATTATTTCCTGCCATGCCCGACGAAAGAAGTCCCTCAAAAGTATTATGAATTTGTGTTGGAGGAGACATCATGGTTTGAAATTGAATTTCATCTTCAATGGCACCACCACTAGTCGAATGAGGAGCCCTAGCTGGTTGAGGTTGATTTAAATCTGGTCTGATCAACCCAGCTGTTGGCATAGTTGGTCGGTATGCAGTTTGATGATCTGGTTGAGGTTGAGGAATTTGATGTGAAGAGGACGGCTCACAAAATCACAATGTTGTGATTTTGTGAGGGCTTAGACAGCCACAAAATCCAGTTAAATATTTAAAAATTTGTGAGGGCTTTTTCAGCCACAAATAAAGACCAATTTCAATTTTGACATTTGTGAGGGCTTTTTCGGTCACTAATTTGTGAGGGTTTTATTCGGCCACAAAATATTTATAAAGTTGGCCACAAAATGGTGTTTTTCTTGTAGTGTAAAACAACAAAAATCTAGAGTTTTATCTCTTCTTTCTTTTAAGCTTCATCTCATTTTTTCTTGTCCCTTTATCGAAATATAACTTTTTCTCATTTTTGAGTGGTCGTTGTACTATATTTTCGAGTGCTGGTAATTGTCAAATTTAGAGAGAGTAATTCTAGAATAGTTTTCTATAGTGCAGTAGAAAACAAATACAATGTATCTAATTTGTTTTATCATAGGGACGTCGTGGTTATTCGTCTGTCTTGCACAATTTTGAACAGTTCTACGAAACGTCCTAAAGAGAGCAACTTAGTCCGCAACTAATCCAATAAGATCTTTAGTGGCTAAAAATTATTTTCAAAAACAACATATGCACACACTATAATGATCAAGTATGTTTATCTCTGATAAGCTTTAAAGTTGAAATAATGTATATCTAGAACCTATGTATGATGTCCTTTCGTAAGACTCCCTATAGGATTTTTAAAAAGAGTTTGTTAGCATCAATAAATTGTACCTATTGCGATTCGCAGATCAGCAGTTGATTTTAAACATGTTTCCCGTGTGATTATCTCTGTCAAGCAGTGTTGAGAGTATATTTAATATAAGTTTTGGTGTTTTCCCACCTCATATTCCTTCTAATGTGTTGTGATGTCCTAAAACAATTATTGTTCAATTTTAAACCTAAATTTAAGCGGGTTGAATTTTAGTTCGGTTCAAAATATATCATAATAATTTAATGTTTTGACTTGACGAAAATTTAAATAAAAATCAATTGAAGAACTAGGAAATTCTTCAATCACATCATTATTTATGTGTATTGTTGTTCTTCAGAAAAAATCAATAAAAAATTGATATTTGTAAACCTTACGCAACTCAATCATTATATCTATTTGACATCTTGCAACATATATTCACATACAAAAGACTTGCAGAATTTTTCATTAAGAGTCTAAATCAATTCCATATTTGTATATCTAATTTGTATATCTTCTTCTATAAAAAAAAAAGTATAAAAATAAATAAATAAATAATACTAGTTGATTAAGGGTTTTTTGTACTTATCTTTCACTTAGAACTCTTAGCATAGAAGATAAAAAAAATCCATTAATCCACTTTATAAACAACCATATCACATAAACCATGGAAATACCATAGTCTACACCAAATAATTGTTCAAATCAAATTAAAATAAAGTCTTGATATTCAACAAAAATATCTTGGGCTTCTATGGGCAACGTACCGCAACAGTCAAAGTAGTAAAGCAAAAGAACCATTTTATTGGATTTGAAACTCTCTTTACTCACAATCATATGCATGGAATCCAGCTTTCACTTTTCAGATCCAATAAAAATTTATATAAAGTATGTAACCAAAAAAAAAATTATATAAAGTAGAAATGAAAAGAGGCTTATCACTTGCAAAAGTTCAATGCACTTTCAAGGGAAATGATGTTACAGTATCTTTTTCTTTTTAACTTTTATAAATCATTAACCTTATCTTTATCATGATTGTTTTAGAACCAAACTTGTTACTTCAAAGTATCATTCATCATTAACTAAAGTTATGCGAAATTCACTTTGTAATGTTTAACAATGCGTTATCTTCCTTTTTCTCTTTTTCATTGGTTAACCAAATTTTGTTTGCAAGTGTGATTTGATATCTCCAAAGCCAAAATTAGAAAATTTTATCCTATACAGCAACAATTATATTCCTATCCCCACATTTTCTCTAAAAATCTAGATTTATAGTTTATTTTAAAAAAAATGAAAAACTGAGTTTGTCACTAGTTTAAAAAAAATTGAAATTCCCAAAAATTTCCAAATTTTTCCGATTATAGAATTTTAATTTTTTGTTTTTTATTTAAAAAAAGTAAAATGAATGGTATGAGGAAAATGTAGAGTTTATACTTTATGGAGATTATTAGAATATAGGGTAAAAAAATTCAGAGTATAGCCCATTTACGATAGGGACATGAACTGCATGGCCCATTAAAAGAGATTAGCCCGTATTCTTTGGGACAGTTGCGGGGCCCAAATAAGCCACCTCTTTTTCTTACTCTTTTTTGAATAAATAAACTAATTTCTCTTTTTAATTTCTGAACAAAAGTGCCCTTTAACCCACTTTTGACTTGGTATTATAAAATATGCATATAAATAATGATAATGATAATGATAATGAATTGAATGACTTATTAAACAAACGCGATTAAAGAAAAAAGTTGAAGTGAAAAAAGTTGAAGGTATTTTGGGATTTCTGACCATTTTTCTTTTGAATGAACATGGCTAGTAGCTAAGCTATACAATATAGCAATAGTTGGCACAAAATTTGGCTTCTTTAGAGACAACACAAAAAGGCACGTATCTTGGAGCCACAGAGCCTAAGAGAGAAAGAAATATATACAATGCTAAGTTTACAATATTTTTTGAAGTTAAAATTTATCTTTAATAGAAATAACTTTTATTTATTTATTTATTGGGAGAATGCAAATACAAATGAGTATAGATAATTATTAACCCAACTAAAGAGGTGGACAGAGAAGAAAGAGCCATGATGGAATGGGAATACACGCGTGCATTTGCAAAACACAACACAAGCCTTTCACATTAAAATAATTTTATGCTTCTTATTCAGATTTGTGTTCCACTCTATTCACTTCACTTGCTTGCAAACGCTCTAATGTAACTAGTAATTTAATATAATGAATTCTATATTTCTATGGGTTTACTAACCATACATTTCTTGGGATGTCTCTGAAATTTTGGGTCTTTTAGATAAGTTATGAGTTTGGTGTCCTATATTTTTTAGAATTTCCAAATTTTGCATTAGAATTTTATAATAGATAAAAGGGCTAAATGCATAATTTAGATTTGAAGATGAAAATATGTTATATGTATTTGGTCGATATAATTTTAATTGGGAGCAATTTTTTATTTAAAATTATTTTAATATGACAATCTAAATTAAGTAAATATATCTCTATAAATACTTAGTAAAATAAAATTTGCACCATGTGCGGCTGCACCTCTTGAACACCCTTAAGGTCTCATATGTTCACAGCAAACATAAATCGTTGAATAAGTGATTAAATAATGATGAAAATTATACTTAACTATGTTAGTGGTAGTGGCGCTCAACATATAATAATAATAATAATAATAATAATAATAATAATAATAATAATAATAATAATAATAATAATAATAATAATAATGATGATGATGATGATATATAAAAAAAAATGTTTGATTGATTGTTTTTATTAGGAATATTTGTATTGATAGATACATTATATAACTACTTATACTATAATTATATTGCAAGTTTTCATTCGATTTTAAATTTTTTTTATGTTTATTTGTTATATTTATTTATATATGATTAAAAAATAAATAAATAAATAATTAAAAAATAAACATCAAATTCAAACTTTGCAATCGTTTGAATTTTCACTGACAACCTTATATATAGTGAAATAATAAAATTAAAATTACTATTAACGGTTAACGTAAAATTAACTTACATTGATAATATATTCTCATTTTTCTCAGTTCCTATATCATAATAATCTATTTTTTATTTATTTATAAAAACGAAAGAGTTTAATTAGATAATTCAATTCAAATTATTAATGAATTTTAGTAAATAGTCAATATCTAATTCAAACTACAAATAAAATAACCATTCATTAATCGAATATTACTTTTGTCCGACAGAATTCCAAATTATTATAGGCTCTTTATTGAAAACCATATGGTAAGAGGGAAAAAAAGTTACTTGATGTGATTATGTAGTTAGTGGTGAGTATGATGACAAGCAATCAAGCATGCTTTGTGTTTGTGGGGGATAATTAAGTAACATTTATATTCCTTAAACCATAATCCCCGCACGTGCATGGAATTGATAACTTTTCTTTCTAAACAATTATTTAGTGTTTTGCCACTACATGAAAATTTTATAAAATAATAATAATCACATCTTTTGTAACTCCCGTTCAATCAAAGGAATCATTTTTATATAATTATTATTTTAAGAGTAAAGATTAAAATTTTTGAACAAAATTATATTTAAGATCTTGTAAAATTGTATAACTAATACTATAAAAGCGATTTAATGCAAAGTTGATATTTTAAAGAGGTGGTAAAAATAGAGTAATTTTATTTCAATTTTATCTTTTTTATTTTTGAGATGTAAAATTTTGTAATTAAATATGTAAGTGTTGTACTTTTTACACTTGTAATGTCTTTTATGAGACTTTTTTTTTAATATCCTTTTTTTTTCACCAAGAAGTCACGATGCCTCCCAACAACTCTGTCACGAATCTCTTTTAGCAAGTCTATAATATGATCTTCCGTTTAGTGTCTTGTATAATATCAATGAGGAAGAATTAGGCGACTATAGTGAAGAGGATGAAACATACTTCGATCAATTATTTGGTGATTTTGACGACAATGATGTTGATGAAGATATGGAAGCAGAAGATCAATCTATCCTACTTGTATTCAATCCATCATTCCACACAAAGAACATCAATTTAGACACTGCAAAGCAACCAAGTGAATCTGATCACATGTTCATTTACGAAGTCCCAGCAGTAGATGGAACTCTTGCAGCTGGAATAAAATTTTCATAACAAGGATGAATGCGTACATGCAATCAAACGTTATCATTTAAAACAATCATTGAATTTTGTGGTACAAAAATCAGATTTAGAAAGGTACGCTATTAATTGTTCAAATCCAAATTGTTTGTTTAGATGCATAGCTTCAAAACACAAAGAGTGAATTGTGGGTGATTGATAAAATGAATGTGTCTCATACATGCACAAATTCTGCACTGTCACAAGATCATACGAAACTCAATTCTAACATGATATGTACAAGCATAATGCAAGTTATGAGAGTTGACCCTTCAATCAAAGTGAATGTCATTATTGCTCATATTCAGATTTTGCACAACTACACAGTTAGTTATAGAAAGGCTTGATTGGGAAAATAAAACGATCGAACAAATTTATGGCAATTGGGAAGAGTCTTACAATTAACTCTCACGTGTTGTTGGTTATACAAACATTTGCTTCAGAAACCAAAATTGAAATGGAAACGATCCCAACTTATCATGAGAATAGTTTGATAAATGAGATGAGAATCTTTCATAGACTATTTTGAGCGAACGTTCTGTGCATATTTGCGTTTAAATTCTGCACAAACTAATTGTACAAATTGATGGGACTTGGTTGTACGGCAAGTACAAGGGAACTCTATTGGTAACAGTTACATAAGATGAGAACGACGATGTAATTCATATTGTTTATACTCTTGTGGAAGGTGAGACAAAAAAGGGTTCGAGTTTCTTTTTGAGAAATTTGAGAAAATACGTCACTTCATAAGCCAACATTTGTTTGATTTCAGATAGACACGAATCTATTAAGAGGGCTTATAATAAACCCGAATAATGGATGGCAAGATCCTCCGTCAAAACATGTGTTATGCGTCCGACATATTTCATAAAATTTTGTAAGCGAATTTAAGGATAATGCTTTGAAGAAAAAAATCATTTCTATGGGTAATAATTTCATTCTTACTTCTTATAATTAATGAAATTTTAAATAATTCAATTCTTAATTTTTATAATTAGTGTATTAATTTGTCTATTGTTTCAATACAAATTACTCAATCAATGAGCCTACATATCGATATTACTACAGAGAAATCGGTATCATAAACTCAGAAGCTTTGAAATAGTTAGACAACATACCGCGACAAGATTGTATTCAAGCACTTGATGGAGGTAGCGGTTGGGGTTAGATGACCATTAATCTTGTGGAGTCGATCAACGAAGTATTAAAAGGACCACACAACCTTCCAATCACTGCTTTGGTCCAATAAACATATTATAAAATTGGGACACTATTTTCAACTATGGCAAAACAACACGCATCAATTTTAACTTCTGGTTAGGTATACACAGAAACATGCATAAATTTTATGAAATCAGAAATACATAAATTCAATAGTCATAGAGTCGATAGTTTTGATCAGAGCAACCATACTTTCATGGTTCACGAGACGGTAAATCCAAGAGAAGGGCGACCAATTGGTCATTTCAGCGTAAACCTTCTTAACAATTGGTGCGACAATGGAAAATATCAAGCTAAACATATGCCTTGTTCATATGTGATAGCAGCATGTTCTAGTATCAAATATGATTATTGGAGTCTTATACCTAATGTGTACAAGGTGAAAACGGTACTAAAAGTCTACGACGAAGCGTTCAAACCCAAACCAAATGAAGGATATTGACCATAATATGAAGATGTTAAGGTGTGTCACAGTCCACTAATGCGGAGAGTCATGAAAAGTCGCCCAAATACCAAACACATTAGAACAAAAATGGACAATACATATAGAGTCTCAAGAAAGTGAAGATTATGTCGGGTTTCTGGTCATACTAGGAAACATTGTCCAAACGTTGTTGGCACATCTACTCAAAATGGATGTACTTTTTTTAATTTAATGTATTTTTATTTTATTAATATCATTTTTTTCTTATTATTATTATTATTAAAATTAATAATATTATTAAAATTATTATTATTATTATTATTATTTATTAATATATTTTATTTTATTAATAGTATTTTGAATTTTTAAATATTTTAATTATTTATAATTTATTAAATAATAATTAACA